>NC_079208.1:27864644-27899644 GCF_026745355.1 Beta vulgaris subsp. vulgaris
TACTTAGACCTTTGGGCCTAAACATCACTTCCTTGATCTATCATTCATTTTGTGAACAATTATTGCACGTAATTTGATACAGTATGAAAGTAAATTGGAACAATAAACATAGAATGAAACACCATTCTATAATAATTAGATATCTTTTAAAAGAAGACATATTATTAATTCTTAAAAGTAAATACATAGCTTCCTAGGGAGATAAACTACGTATTATAAAGATGACTACTAGAACATTTTACTCTATTATTACTTGATCTATCAAGTTTTAAGATGGGCAAAAATAATGATGTATGTGGTTCTTCATGTTCATCAACCTCAGGGTCATCATCATCTGAGTAATCTTCATCTAGAAGCATAGGAACACCTCTTTCGAACATGTGTTCTTGCCATAAGAGGCATGTACACTTATACTGTATAAGCTTTTTGAAGCTTGTGTTTTTGTCCACTTGGACTACCTTCTATTTCATAGTGAAGACACCCAAACTACTTTCCCATATGATAGATCTGTAGTATTTGAGGGCGCTAGTTCAAGAGGAAAGTATTGTTTTCCAATGCATTCTCCCCATGCCTTGCAAATTGTTAGGAGCTTTGACAGTACTCCCTTTTCGATTTGTGGCCAGAGGTTTATTGCTATGAATTCCACGTCACTTCCCGTGTTTGCAACACTAGATCCTATTTCATCCATATCTCCTTGTTGGATCTTTAAATTCTTCCAAAAGAGTTTGGCGATCTTGGCCAGCCACTTACTGACCTCTTCCTCTTTGAATTTCTCCCAATCCTTTTACAGGATGTCCATATTAAACCTATACCTCCAACATTCTCCAGGGAAAATTTGTGAGGAGCAACTTATTGATTGACCATCTCTTAAGAATTCTTTGGAATTTTGGAAAGCAAAGATTTTTACGAATGAAATATTTTCAAAGTAACATAGTGTATTTATAATACACTGTATTAACCATTATCCCTATTTTTAAGGACAAGTGAAACGTCACTTGTTATCATTTTTGATAACAATAACACGTATTAGTAATCATCTTTAATTCCCCATATTTCATCCCTTAGTGGGTAAACATGGGTAAATTGGGATTGCCCACTAACTCTTGATATGTCATATCGTTTCTCTAGATTTTCAACATTTAATGGCGTGTGCAAGTTGAACAACCATCATTACTTTTAGAAGTAATTTATGCCCATTTCTTTAATAATAATGGTTAGCAGTTTTAGTATCCAAGAGACACTTTATTTAAACTTAACAAATTTTTAGCATGCATTATTTGATTTGATGGTTCATTTTTTGAACAACCCATTAAACTGCCTAAATTTGATTGGATAGAAATATAAATAATGCAATAAAAATTTATGAACAATTGGTTAAAAAGAAATTTTTATATTTCATTAACAAAATGGGATTAGAACCTAGGGCTGAAACTTTAAAATTTTAAAACCTATTTAAAATTTTATAATTCTTAATCTTAGGCCTAATTCTAATCTTTGGGAGACCTTAGCCTAAAAGCGTCTAAGTCTGCCTCAAAGTCGCTGCCATTGGTGCCTCCACCAGCATTGTTGTAGCCGTCGCCAGAAGAGAAGCGGTCTTCACCGCTAGAGACTTCTTCTGGGAAATTGCCTCCTTGAACCCTCCTTTGGGCAGGAGGTTCATCTTCCTCATCATCTTCATCCTCATCATCTCCACCAAATCCGTCTGACGGGGGAGGGGTATTTTCTCTCTCTTCTTCTTCCTTTACCTCCTCTAGGATTTCAGGAGAAGGGATGAAATATTGATCAACCTATTGGGGGTTGATCTCGGAGGGTCCTGTGATACAGGATTCGCAGAGGGTTGTGGAGCATCCATTTGGAGATGGGTGTTTTTTGAGAGAGTTTGGGAGATGGGATGTTTTTTTCTCTAGGGAGTATTTTCAGGAGATGAGTGTGATATTAAGATTATTATACTTACCCCTTTTTATAAGGAATTTTACAGTCTTCTGAAAACCAAAAGTTACGCTCCTTTATAAATGGATTTTACATAACACACCCCTTATGATGGTCTTCCAAGTCATTACCCATTAAAATGGGCTTCTTTAATATGATGACTTTAGAAGCTTTATGTGTTAATTTGTTAAAACTTGACCCAAAATAAATGTAACACGCATTGTGCACGTGCTTAAGTTTGCTTGTCTTCTCCATTGATATCATTTTCAAGGATTTTAGGAAAATTTAAAATCTTTCAGACCATTTAAATTCATTTCTTTTTGAATTCACAACCATTACCAAATTTCAATACACCATGTCTAATGAAAGAACTCACTGTGAAAATGAAATTCGTGAGACACTTGTTAAAAAGGCTGCTACCATGCAATCTGAGGCAGCACGTCAATTATGCAATGCCGTTAGAGTAAACAATGGAAAATAAAAATCCCAACTGTTCTAGTATGTGAATGAGCACACTGATTCTCTTGATACACCTTTGGAGGAGAGAATTGTCGCCATTAGTCTTGGCTTTCCTTTTAGGATGCAAAGCCAAAAACGTCAACTCATTTTGGAGCAGTGCTATCCGTTCTTGGATCATATCATTTTAGAAGATCCTAAAATTAGAACGATTCCATTTACTTCAAGGTCTGCTCTCCACTTGCACTGGCCTTTATCCAGCAAACCTTTAAAAGGTTGGATTTCAGGAGTGGACGCAACGGCATGGTTTCCGCGCATGCAACCTTTTCATGACAAATGGACCAAGAACAAGATACTACCTTTCTTGAGACTAGCTTCTTATGAAACTATTCCTTTTTGATGGAGCTATATCCACTACCTTGTTGGCTTATCGGGACCCTGCGATCAACTGTTTTTTGTTCCGATAGGGACCAATGACTGTAACATTGGCTGATATTGCCTTTATTAATAGGATTTCTCCAACGGGTAAAGACTAGTATAATAATTGCTTATTGCTGCGGTAGTATTGCTGTGGTTTTACCCATACGCAGCAATATATGACGTAAAGAGAAAGATAAAATATAAAATAAAGATATTGTTGCAGTTTCGGCCTAAAACGGCAGCAATATAGTATCTAACAGAAAAAAATTTGAAAAATTTGATTATTTGACCAGACATATTGCTGCGATTTTTGTCAAGAACCGCAGCTATATATTAAAATAATATTAAAAAAATAATATATTAATATAATGCTGCGTTTCTTGCCAGAAACCGCAGCAATATCATTAAAAAAATATAAAACCCATCAGTTAGGATTTTTTCCTCACTTTCCCTCTCTCAACCTCACACGCCTCTTCAGTTCTCTCTCTCTCTCTTCCTCTCTTCCTCTCTCTCCTCCCCTCCTCCTCTCTTCTTCTCTCTTCTCATGCACTCCTCTTCAGTTCTCTCTCTATCTCAACCTCTCTTCCTCTCATCCTCTCATCTCTCTCAATCTCTCTTCATCTCTTCGTCGTTCTTCACCAAAGTGTTCGTCAACCTTCATCCGCCAACCGACCGTTCTTCTTCGTAGGCCCACCGGCCTTGACCGCATTCTGTCAACCTTCGAACGAAGCGACGCGAACAAAGCCAAGCGAACAGAGCGACGCGACGAAGTCGCCAAGCCCACCGGCCTCAACCAGAATGTTCGTCACTTCTTTACTCTAGCGTTCGATCCAGAGTGTTCGTCGACCGCAAGCGATGCCAATTTGCCCCCTCCGACAAGTTTCCTTCTTCGCCAAAGTATTCATCGCCGCCTCCGACTAGTGTTCATTTTTTTCATGTTTTTTTTTCGTTTTTTAGATCTGAATTTTTTTTCGTGTAATATTTTTTTTTCGCCAAATCTGTTTTTGTATTTTTTTGTATTCTCTTTTATTTCTGTTTGTTTAATTTTCTGGTAATTTCACCAGATCTAGAAATTTTTTGTTATTTCATATAATTTCATATTCTTTCTTTTCGTCTTTTAGTTATTATTTTGGATGATAAGTTATCGATTCATTTACATTTTTTGATAAAATATTCTAGAAATTGAAAATTTTCAACTTTGTTGTTGATTATAAGATGTCATTTCGTCTTTCGTTTGTCTGTGAATTTGGTAGATAGTGGATGGTTTAATTGCCTGATTTTAATATTTCAAAATGATTGCAAAATACCAAAAAAAAAATAAAAATTAGTTGTACCAGTAAATATTGTTGCGGTTTTAGGCAACAACCGCAACAATATGCGTATTTTTCATTATTAAATACAGCATATTGCTGCGTGTTTCCTAGGAACCACAACAATATCCTTTATTATTCTGATATAAAATACATATATTGCTGCGGTTTTACCCAAAAACCGTAGCAATATCTTCCAATATTGTTGCGCTTAAAAACGGCCGCAATATATTCTGATTAAAGGCCTTTTGATGCTCCTCATTCCATTTGAATTATGATTCATGTTTTAATCTTAATAAAGGCGAAAACTTTTTAGTTTTCCCAACTAAATTGGCCATGAATCTCCTAACATAATTGACATGTCCAAGGAATCTTTGCAGTTCTTTTTTTATTATAAGGTGGCTTGGCTGCCAATACTGCTTTTGCCTTGTTTTAGTCAATCTCCATTCCATTTTTATGGATGAGAAATCCTAAAAAGTTACTAGTTTTAACTCCAAATGCATATTTGAGTGGGTTCATTTTTAGGTGATATTCTCTTATTCTAGTAAATGACTTGACCAAAATGTTCTAAATGTCTTAAAATGTCATTTGATTTTACGAGTATGTCATCCACATAGACTTCCATGATCTTATCAATCATGTCTTTAAAGATTGCATCTATTGTTCGTTGGTATGTAGCGCCAGCGTTTTTTAAGCCATATGGCATGACCACATATTCAAACAAGTCCAATGATTTTGGACATCTAAAGGCTGTTTTATTACAGTCCTCTTGTGCAATCCTTAACTAGTGGTATCCTGCATATCCATCCATAGAAGATATGTATTCATATCTTGATGCTGCATCTATTAGGAGATCAACTACAAGCATGGGGATATTGATCCTTAGGTGTTGCTTTATTTAGATCCCTAAAGTCAATGCAGATTCATATCTTGCCATTTATTAGGGTTTGAGTTATTGTTTAGAATCAACGTTTAGATTTTAGAATTAGGGTTTAATGATAGCAAAATGATAAATAAAGCTAACGGGGAGTTAACAGAAATTAGAAAAAGGGAATTTGATGAACGTTTTCGAAAACTCAATGGTATATGGTGCATTTTTGAAACATTGAAGATATATGGTGAATATTTTAATTTATCGGGGGTATTTATTAAAAAAACCGTACTTAATAAGATAAGGCCGTACACGTCCAAAATGTGGACAACCACGACACTGCCTAAGTCCTTCAAAGTCCAAATCAGAATAGGAACTTAGGAGTGCACGAAAGCTGCTATTGCTTTATTTGTAAAGCTCAAATAGGCAGCTGCCGAAATCTCATATTTCTTGCAAGTTCTTCATGATGCTCCCTTTATCATTTTTCTATTTCGACTTATCATGTTTTTTAATACACAGCTTTTATTTTTTAATACACAGCTTTGACCACTAATGATTATAGACAATTAAAATGAATACTAAACCATTTTACATAATAATGTCTTTTACTTTCTCATACAAGGAAAACAAAAAAGTTGAAAAAAAAGAGACTGTAAGATGTAGGATACATTTCTCGTTAACTAGTTGAATTCGTATAGAGCAGGGAACAATAAAAACGGCTAGCAAACGGTTTACTTTCTCTTGCATGGACAGGGGAAAAAAAAAACTCATATTTAGAAGTCAAACCAATTGTTGGAAAATCTCATCAAATAGTTCACAAGAAAGTAATAATATTTGACTGCCCATCAGCATCATCAGTGCACAAACATACGCTGCTAAATTTCAAGTATGCTAGATCACTAATATCTAAATTCAGATATGTCAGAGTGAGAATAAACTACAGATGAATTATCTCGCAATTGGATTTGTATTCGCCATCTTTTAGCACTGAGATTATGTGAACCGAGTTATTTGACCAGAATCTGAACAGAACCTGAAAGCAAGGCCACTTCACTATTCATTTAGATTCACCAAAAGGGATTAATGATAGAGTTGATTGTCAAGAATAATGTCTTACAAGCAGCTTTTCAGCCTTACTCCAATACCATCAGAAGCAGATGTAAAAATATCACAATGTCCTGGAATGATCAGCTGCAGCACCTAAGATAGAGAGAAGAGTAGCCATTCCAACAACCTGCTTCTTGCTACGAGTTCCAGCAGCTATAGCAGCCCCAACTACAGCACCAGCAGCTGCAGCATTAACCTGCAGAAGGAATACCTAGTTAATTTACAAGCCAGAGAGTCTGATTATCTTGTAGATCACAAATTTTTTCCAATAAGACATGCAAGGCAGAAGAAATGGAAGACACATTTTCTTTGTGGAAATGAGATAAAATGATGAGTCGACTGTCTGTCTTCCATGATATTTCCTTCTTTCTTCCAAGTCAGATGTAGTATTTTTCAATGAGGAGGGTTGTTGGCACAAATTCTACAGAAGATATGCGATTGAGAACGATAAAGCATTGATGCAATTAATCAGACATTATTCATGACTGTCAGTTAACTTTTTGAACTCCCTTCTGGATTATTGAAGTTAGCTTCTCAATAATCCATTACTAAAATCTGATATAACATATAGGAAGGTTGAATTTGGGTCATTTCTTGCAAAGTAGAATTTCGAAACTAAATGTACTACTAACCACATCAGAACGTCCTCGGTATTTTTGGATGCCACAGCGAGTCAATGCAAATATTCCAGCAAAAAGTCCTAGTTCAGAGAAAGATTGAATAAGATAAGGCTAATGATAATCACAGCAAGCTATAACAAGGACCGATTGCCACAGGGATTGTAGGTTCTTAACTCTCAATACATCATAGGACAATGTGAACGTTAGAATGTAATCTTTATATATTTATTATCTTTGTATACTTTCTTTATTTAGCCTTAAGATAACCCTAGAATAGCTTGTATATATATTGGCTTAATCTTAATGAGAGACAGGGCGTTACCTTCTTTCATGGTATCAGATAATAACAATCCTAGGCCCAACACCTATCCCTAGCCGTCATCTTCTACCCTAGCAGTAGCCATGGCCGACATCTCTAAGCTTCATCCTGCCACCACTATTTCCAATATCAAAACCTGTATCCCCAATCCCCATCACTCTAGATTATGAAGGCAGTCAATAAAATAATTGTGCCGACACTTTAATTCAAACTCCATTATCGTGCCAATCTTGTCATTGATCATATCAAAGCCTATTGTACTAGACTGAAAGTTCTCGCTGACCACCTGGGTAATCTTGGTAGTAAAGTTTCTGATGAATGTTAGTTCTTCGTCTTCTTTAAGGCCTCACATCAGATTATCGCAGTTTTAAAACCACTGTTCAACATCGATCTCCTCTACCTTCGTTCGAGATGGTTCATCCTATGCTTGAACTTGAAGAAACCACAAACACGGAATCTCTCCCTATGACTCGAACTTTGAATCAGCGCTCCTTTCTCACTCCACTACGGATTATTCGTCCCGTCCTAGGTCTCCCGCTCCCCGTGACAATTCCCCTCCTCACCGTGGTACTTCACACACTAAAGGAAAGAATAATTCTTACCGAGGCCGTGGTGGTCACAATCACCACAACCATCGCGGCAGTGGTGGTCGTTCCAACCAGCAGCAGGTGAGCCCCACCCAGCCTCCTACACAGCCCACTTGGTACTATCCTGCGTGGCCCACATGGGCTGCTCAACCATGGGCGACACCGCCTAGTCCTTACCCCCACTGCTGGCTGGCCATCTCATCCCACCACACGTCCACCTCGAACCCCACAACCTGGGATTCTTGGTGCACCACCTTCTCATTCTTTCTACATGGCTGCTCTTCCTCCAACTGTTGGTCAAATGTTGGTTATGTTCCATGTTGATGAAGCTATGCATAGTTTGTCTTTGCAATCACTTGGACAATTGGTATATGGACACCGAAGCTACATGTTGAGCAAAAATAATGGTATTATTGTTGGCAATGGTAGCATGATTCCAATTAGTGGGGTGGTCATACCTCGCTTTCCACAACTAACCCCTCCCTCCACCTAAACAATGTCTTACATGCAACACATATCATCAAAAACATTATTTATGTTTGTAAATTTACTGCTGATAATATGGTTTATGTTGAATTTGATCCCTTTAGGTTTTCAGTGAAGGATTTACGGATGGAGAGCCATCTGATGAGGTGTGAGAGCTCGGGTGATCTTTACCTATTCACCGCTGTTTTTACTCTCTCCCCTACTCTTTGGCACTCTTGCCTAGGCCATTCGAGAGCTGCAATTTTTAACTCTTTACGTACTCGTAATCTCATTCAATGTAATAAGGGTCGAAATGATGTTTGTCATTCTTGTCCTTTGGGAAAATTAGTAAAACTTCCTTTTTATAATTCATTATCTACTATTTCTATGCTTTTCGATATTGTTCACAATGATTTATGGACCTCTCCCGTAGCTAGCTTGAAAGGTCTTCCATATTATGTTCTTATTCTTGATAATTAGAACAATTTTCTGTGGTACGTTGAATTTAGCTCGAAAGCCTATTTATGTGGTACTAGACAAAAAGTTCTCGCTGACCACCTATTAGCTCGAAAGCCTATTTCATTAAATTTAGAGCTTGACTTCAAAGTACGTTGAATAATAAGTTGTTTCATCTTATTATTACCTTTGTTTAGTGGTATTTGGGTTGGAGTTGGTGGTTATTTGTAGAAATACAAAACGGTTTTTGTTCCTTGTTTTCCTTAAAACCAAAACTCTCTTTACTTAATGTAAATTCTCTCATTTCCTTGTTTCATATGTCTCAAAATGGGCCCAAACGGTTCATTTGTGATTGGACGGGAGGTTGGTGGGCTGGAGCCCAGGGTTATTTTGTGTGAAGGGTTTTGTGGGTTTGATAGAAAGTGGGTTGGTTTGAAGAGCATTATTTTTGCCATGATTTACTTCATTAATTAGAGTGGGGATGAATTTAAAAGGGAAGAAATGGGGGACGTATGTGGCCACTATATTGTTGGCAACCCCCACTTTTACATCATCAGTCACACCATTTACCAAAATCCCCTTAATAATAGGGTCACAACCTGGTTTTTTCTCCTGGCCAACATATGCTTAACAAAGATTCCCACACCCTCCTTTTCTTTGACGCTCTTTTTGTGGAACTTCTATAATCGATAGTCGGCTCCCCCACAAGACCTATCGCTGGAAAAGGAGTGTTCCCCTATGCCGGACACACCCTTCTAAAGGAAATAGAAAGGATAAAACAAGGGAATGAAGTTTTTCTGAGAAAAAGAATGCGTTAACCGGACAACACTGAGATTTTAAGGCACTTTAATTCATGCTAAAATAATCAATGTAAGGACATTATTCAGGAAACCACTGCTTTGAGGAACATATAAAATGCTACATATAGAACTCAAGTTTAACTACTACGTCGTCACTAAATATTTACCCCTTCATTAGTTGCAACTCAATGTGTCACGAAACCCAAAAAGGCTAACATTTAGGGAAGACAAAGTATTATTCAAGGATGGATATACATAGAACAATGAACAATCCAAAACTTGTGTACAGAAAGCAAGAGGATATTAGAAGTCACCGTAAAATCCATTTCAAAGAGGTTTATATAAAAATTCCAAAAGCACACATGCTTTCATAAGAAATATGTTAAAATCAATCAATCAAGTTAGAAAGAAGTCCAGAACCAACTAGAAGGTGTGGTAAACTTACATTCATCCTTCATGACACCACAATAAAAGCTGCAACCAAGTTTGTGAAGTTTGAAACCTCACGAGCAAGAAAAGAAATTATAAACTCCAGCCACAACTCCTATAAATCATCGCTATACTTAGCATCACATAATATGTAACATATTTTTTGGTTCGCTTTTCAGTTCGGGTTGGGGGGGAGGGGATGGCTTCTAGTAAATTAGACAACTTTCAATAAATTGCAAAGAGTTATGTACTAATAGGATAACCACTCAATTTAGATCAAATTTGTTAAAAGTGACTACACAAGGTAGTTTGTAGCAATCCTATGAAAATTTGCACTTGATGACCCACAAAACCAGTGCATGATGTTTCGAGATTTAAGAAAAGATCCCTTACGATCCATCAACTTGCTTCTTACTTCTTACTTGTTAAAGAGTTCCTCATTTTCATTAGATGGCAACATGCCGTCCAACCCTACTATGCATTACTTGTATCCTTATCTGCACATTCTTGATAAATAACAATATCGTGCAATTCTCAAGAAGTGACTAAATCCCTTCTCACAAGTCAGTGAGTCACAACATCAACAGAGTTCCTGCACTTAGCTAACTTTGTATCTAAAATTGACCAAACTAACAATGACCAACACACAAACAAGTACAAAATATATTCACGTTCAGTGCTGACATTGCTTTCAAGTGCTCAAATCGTAAAGAGAAGATGGCAAACAGACTAAGTTATATAGAAGTCGTACCACATTGACCGCTCGTTTTGCATATGGATTTCGCCTGCATTTCACATCATAAAATATCAAGTAAATCGTAATTGACAAACAAACTAAAACACAAATATACCAATTTCATCATTGTTTCAAATTTTCACCTACTTCATCAAATTCTTACCACAAAAGAGGCACGAGAAAAGCCAGCAAGGCCTGTATTACATAAAACAAACCAATAAAAGAAACACAAATCAAAGAAACATACCATCCTAGAGTTATCAAACAGATTAAACAAAACAAAAGCGGATCGTTCTTACTAAAAGAAGATAATTAAAACCCATGATCAAATTTCCTTGTCAAAACCCTGTTGATTAATACATTACCTGATTTAGTAGCATCATATGGTCCAGTACACAAACCCCAAAGTGCTCCTGCCTGGAAAAAGGTTCGAAATTTGAAAATGGGAAATTCATAGTTAGCTCGGAAGTTGAATGCAGTAGAAAATACTTCAGAAATTCAACAACAGAAAGTAGATAATTAAAAGGCGTACCGTTCCAACATGTACTATGGATTCAACGGCCATTGAAGAGCAAGGAGTGTTTTCCTCAATTTCTGCATCCATTATCAGATTATCTCATATCCTCTTTTACTTTTCCGGCCAAATCAGCGGGATGAATATGAAAGAGCAGGAATGGAAGTGGGAGGTGGGTGAAGGGTAAAAAGTCGTAAATATGTACAAATATATTAATTAGGTTGGCCCCTAATTGAAGGATTTACCTAAGTTTTCTCTCTCCTTTATTAAAAAATTAATAATGTGTAACTATTAGCAATCAAACACATACTCTTAATTCGAGTTTAACCGCCAATCAACTATAATTTTTGTTTTTTTTTTTGATTAGGAAATTAAGTTAGCCCAAGAGCTAACCCCTACAAGGCTACTAGCCTGTAGGAAACACCAACACATTGGCTGGTAAGGCAGGCATAGCATGCTAAGGAAATACCCCAACATATGCTGGGGGTAAGGATCGAACCCCTGACCTCAAGGGCCAAGGGGGAGCGCTCTACCACTTGAGCTAACTCCCATCCTTCAATCAACTATAATTTTAATGTTTAATATTTCAATATAAAACATAATAAAGTCTTATTATTATATGTAATTATAACGACATAGACGAGTTTTTTTTTATCTCCAACACTTTTATTAAGGTAATAACATTCTTTTACACCAATTACATTGAAATTATTATTTTTATTTTCAATTCCTTAAAAGTTAAAACAACTTATATGACATAATGTCTATTTTTCAATTTGGCACTAGGCAGAAAATTATGAAAAGCTAATAAAATTGTGAAATTTATTAATAATAATATATTTGATAATTGTATCTGGCCAGGGCATTGGTCGGGAAAAAATACTATTGACTTTAGACTCCGGAAAAATGGAGAGAGACACAAAGGAGGAGAGATTCCGTGTTTTTTTTTTTTTTTTGACATGCTCCATTCCAAACTACAAACAGGAGGCAAGACATTTGTCTAGTCGTGCCTAATTTCTTATCTTGTTTCCATATATTTCACAAGAAGCTCCCAGCACCAGCTTGCAACCGGAAAAAAATTCTAAAGGTATCTTTGAAAATTTTGTATCTATTATGCCTCAAGTTTTTTTTTTTCAAGCCCAACCCATTTACTATCCAAACATGGATCAACAAAGTAATGGGATCCACATTGTTTTACACAATGTGCCTGTCTCGCGTATTTATTATGGATAGAGCGAAACAGTGTACCTTTTTCACTAACAACCCAACGAGTGAAGTTATATGTCAATCCCAACATAGTAACCTACACGACGGCACACATACCCCTACCGGCGAAAATCCACAAGTCCCTGTTCCTAGCATCAATAATAATGCTCCAGTCTAGCTAACTGAAAAATCAACCCCCACCAAATAATCAAAGAAATAGGGATGAACAACAAGGAACTAGTAGCAAATGTCACAATTCCCCTAATACATGTGCGGCATGGCGACTCAAGATATTAAAAGTAGATGATCTTTTGAATTACTGATTTGGATCGTCTTATAATTCAAGGCCACAAAAGCGCAAGTTTGTTACTTGTATCACATGGGATATAGTTTAAGCCCAATTGAAGAAGTAACAAGGCTCAAGTGGACGTAAAGGTTAGCGTGATTGTTGAACAACCTAAAGTTTTGTATTAGGCACCTTATTTTAGTTTGCTTTTGCTGTTAATTATGCTTGTATTAAATCCTAAAGTCTACTCCAAAAATAACTCTGGAGATGGACGTCATTAAGAAAATGTTTAGGAGTCTATTTCATCTCATTTTAAACTCATCATTAGCTACACAAATCATCCCATTAATGAGGGGTTAATGTAGGGCGTAAATCAAGGAGCTCTTTAAACGTCTCAAAATCGTAACTACTAGGTGGTTTTGCTAGGGTGTCCCATGTAATCTTTTAGCTTCTTTTGCTGCTCCTATTCTTTATATAAGGAGAGTTGATGATAATGAGAAATCATATTTTGAGTGATATATTAAAAAAAATCACCTTTCATAAAGGGCTTTATACTCCTTTGCTAGTTCTAGATCATCCATGGGATATTGTGATCATTGTAGCTTGCCTCAGTTCAAAGAGGCAAGGATGCTATTATGCTGGCTGTGGATAGATTCTCAAAGATGGCTCATTTTATTCCTATGCCCTAAAAGAATGATGCTTCTCGTATAGCTTATTTGTACTTCAAATAGATCATTAGGCTCCATATCATATCTGGGAGCATATTTTCGAATAGGTACTCTAAATTCCTTAGTTATATTTGGGGATTCTTGTGGAAGATGGTTGGAAAAAACTTTTATTTAGCACTAGTCATCATCCTCAAACTGATGGCCAAACTGATGTTATAAATAGAACTTTTGGTTCCTTGTTGTGTAGCCTTGTGAGTAAGACTCAAAAAGATTGGGATGGGAAGCTTGCACATGCGGAACTTGCTCACAATAGATCTCATTCATCCACTACTTTGCATTCTCCATTTGAGGTAGTGTATGGTGTTAATATCTTTATTCATATTGATCTTGTTTCTCTACCTAGAAATGAGATACATGCGGATTGTAAGAGGAGGTTAGATGTTTTTAACAAGACTTGTGCTCAAGTGAAAGCTCAAATTGAGAAGATGAATGCACAATACAAGGCAATAAGAGCTAATAAACATAGGCGCCAACCTAAGTTCGATGAAGTTACGTGACTTTATATGGATTTATTTGAGGAAGGAAAGGTTTCCAAGCAAGAGGAAGAACAAGCTCATGCTTAAGGCATATAAACCATTTGAGGTGATTGGTGTAGTTAGTGATGGAGCTTATAAGATAGACTTACCTAGTGACGCTTAACGTGAGATCAAGCACCATTTCAAGCTCAACTATGTTTAAATTTCTTTCTTAGGATTATTGGATGGATTTACTTTACTATTATAATGAAGGTTTTTCATGTAGCCAAAATTAGTTTGCAGCAAGCAGCAACACCTGCTGCCACATGCTGCCAGGTCCAGCTCCACAATCGCTGGATTCATATCATTTACACCTTTTCAATGAATAATATCAATAATTCATAAATTATTCATAAAGTATACATAATAAAATTTCTCACATAGCAACTAGGTTGGAATGTTATACAACTGTACAAGTCAACCTTTAATATCAAAATCTATACAAGTGGACCTTTTATGTCATTACATTGACCTGAACATTCTAGGGCGTTTGATCGGTTCACCATGCTTATATCAATCAATACAGTTTAGAAAACTAATAATACTTAGGTATAGGGTCGAGCCATTAGAGTAGGCATTAATCCTATGGTCGGGTCTTAACACTCTCAAGGCAACATACGCAGTATGGTCACATCACATAATCAGACTTACTAGTGTGTTGTAGGCCTCTAAAAGTAATATTTTGGTCAATAAAAACAATTATTAGCCATAAACGATTCATGAAATTATACACTAACATAAATCGCGTATTAAAATGAATCACACTAGAATTGCTCTAACCATAACCTAAATGTTAAATAAATCAAGAGCAATAAATCATGGTATAAACATGATGGCTTTCTCACTAAGGCCTAGAAACGAATCTACTCACTCGTGGCAAAGGAAGTACAAACAATAGCGATTAAAATATTCATACTTTGAAGCAATTAAAAACGATAAGAAACAAAAACTTGAAAGTAAATAAGAATTATAAAAGAGACAATTACCAAATGAAAGGAAAAAGGAAGAAGTTGAATAATCTCCAATGTGCAAATAATTAGGGCTACAGAGAGAAAACTAGTGCTTAGAAAAACTAACGAGAGTAAATGAAAATCAGAAAAGGGTCCTTCCAAATATTTCACAAAGCTACTCATATTCCCTCTTAAAAAGAACAAAAAAAAGAAATAAAAAGTATGGATTTCAGCTTCCGGTTCAACCGTCCGATCGGGCGTCGGGGGGCCCGATCACATCGGACGAGCCTCCACTCATGGTTTTCTTTAACAGCTTAAGAGAGCAGCGTGCCCGATCAGACTGGGAGAGTACGCCCGATCGGGAGCAATCAGCAAATTACGAGCGGGCGTGTTACCCCCATCGTGCCCCAGGCAAATGGCATTTGGAAGAGAGTGACCTCCCGATCGAGCACCCCTTCAACTGGAGCTTTTTTGGCATTTGACGCTAACTCTTAAAACCTAATGACACTCGAAGGCTTTGGGAAACAGTTGTGAACCTCGTAAACTCATACACGTGCCTCTTAACTCTCTCAAATCCATTGTGGCATCAGGAATAGGAGAAAATAGGGAAATAATTCTCAAAAACCAGAAAACTATCATAAAATACAAAACCACAACTAGATGGAAGATGTTAGTATAAAATAGCTCATAAGAGTATTATTAGTACGCATTTCATCAAAAAAGTGCGGAGAAAAGTAGATATAAAACTATAACATCAAATTTCCCCAAGCTAAACCTTTATTTGTCCTCAAGCAAAGCATGACATGAACATGAATATAATTATTGCTTCACCCCTTTAGAAATGAAAATATAGATCAAAACTTTTTTTTAGCTCAAAATCATTTAAGTAGGGAAAATTGAAGTTCAACTGTTCAGATCACTCTAACCACCAATCGCCCAAGCAAGCAATCAAATGCGACTGCCTTACATGACATGCGAATCTCGAAAGGTGCTTACCAGGGTGTCACTCTCTCAATTTTTATGGCAGGCATAAAATCTAATCGAACACTCACCAACCCAACCATAATAACCCTTCCAACTCACACTCTCATGTGTTTTGAAAGGTACATGTCGCTCATCCTATTCAAGTCGACTCCATAGCGAACTCACATCTTTAACTTTGGCAATTTAACTACGTATTGATTCAACAAACAAAGAACACATGCTCAAGAGGTCTTTTTGGGTTGTAATGGGGTTTGGGTTAAGGTAGGGAAAACATTTAGGGAATGTGATGATACAACCAAGAAAAAGGAGTAATTAACACTATTAATCAAGACCAAGTGAGGTCTAAAATAACTCCCAAGACATTAACACGCATCCAAATTAAAACATCATCCTATTATGGAAGATCCCTAACATACATCAACCTTTTGTTTTCAGTTCATTATCTCATGATGTATATTTTTTTCCCCTCTTTTCAGAACAATGTGAATGAAAGAATAAGGAACAAATGCACTTTTTCAACTTTTCACACTTTTATGGTTTCCTTTGAACTAACAAATACACTTATTTTCTTTCTTTTTCCTTTTCTTCAAACCTTTGAACTTGCTATTAATATTTTACCAACGAGCCACAAATCAACTTATCATCACAATGCCATCCCAATAATTCTCTCCCAAGCTTGGGATAGTAATCAAACATAGGGATCAAGGCTTGTAATGTGGTTTAACAACCAGAAAAGTCATTAGGCTCAGTGGGCTAGAGTGGAAAAAGAATCATGCAATTCAAATTCAAGGGTTAAGAAACATTTAAAACAAACACCTCTATCACAACGTACGAAAATGATGCCAAATGTCAGCAAGTACCTTACCAAAATCAAGATCGGAACGCTAGAGAGGAACTAGCACACAAAAAAAATAGATTGGATAAAGAAATAAATCCATGGGCAAGAATGAATCCTCATAGTCTAACCAATTCAAGCATGCAGGCACAATAAGTGCGTTATCATCAAAACTCACTTAAGGTTAAGGCAGTTAAATGTCACACTCCAGCATCACAATCTCAAGTGCCCAACTATCCAAATAAAGAGCTAAATTATATATTCAAAGAACATCAAGGGGCACAATGAAGCAATCAATCCAATCCAGTCAAATCGTATTTTTGGTATTTTTTTTAGCAATATTTATCTTTTTTTTTCTTTTTTTTGAAAGCAATGAAACTAAACTAACTTCACAAGAATAAGAAATTAAAGAGAGGAGAGTACTTACAAAGATCCTCCCTCAAGTTGAACTTGACAATGACCTCATTGCAGAAAGGGAAAGGAGAAGGAAAAGGGACGTCAATCACCCAAGGAAGCCTCAGCATCATCATCCTCCATGTCATGTGCACCACGGGTCCCTGGAACGTTGTAGCTGGGGTTCCAAGTATACTAGGAGGGGTGAGGGCCTTCTTCCGAAATCCGACGAGTCTTACAATACTCATTGTACATGGGATAGATGACGAAGTGTTGGTCAGTCTGAGTGCAGTCATGCCAAGATCCAACCTCTGTAGGGTGGTCATAATGCCCTGAAAATCAAAATCACCAGTATATGGAGGAAGGGGAGCAGAAGAGGAAGTTTCACCGTCAGCATCAGGAGGCAGGCGCCTACTGTATGTGGGCTAGGGTATCTCAGGAGTAGGGGTGGGGAAATTATGGTCCTAGATGGGGAGGTGGGAATGCGTCTGCTCGGGTCGTAGGCGAGCTAGGGGATCAGGAAGATTGATGGAACGTTGGGTGCCTACAAACCACTAATAACGATCCGACCCAGCTCGCTATATCCAATGAAGAGATTCAAGATAATTAGAATCGATAAGGGTGGGGCCGGGGACTGGTTCATAGCGGGATTTGTCAAACCCCGCTATCTGTCAGGCAAATGGGGTAATCATCCCACCATTAACTATGGGGAGGGAAAAGAAAGTGCCATCATGACGATGTTGGGGTAGGTTTGAGCTATGCGCTCAAACTAAAGAGCAACATGATGGGGGATATTATAATGAAATGCTTTGTCTTTTTTTCCTAGACAAGTAGCTACGAACCTATTAGATAAAGTTCATGCCCTTGCAAGTTGTTTCCTTCAACCCACCCAAACAAAGTCCAGGCTTGAATTATTGCGAAATTTTGAAGATAGGATGGTGAATGTAAGTGGCCTTACAATGGTGTAGGTTGACTAAGACCTCACTATCCGTAATGTTGTAATAACATGAACCATGATTATACCCGTCCGGATGCCTAATGTCCTCCTATTGGTGATTCTTAAAATGTTAGAAAATTGGGGTAGTGAAAGACAAAAGTCTTAGTTGAGCAATCGATAAGAAACATAAGAAATAGGGCCAGACCTAGATTTAGTAACTTCAAAGCTACTATAAAATTCAAACACTAGGCTCTTATAGGTATTCACATGAACATTATAGAAGGCTTCCATGCCAATTATCTTCATGAAACTTTTAAAATTATTTGTAATTCCCATATTACTCAAAAAATTCAAGATCTAGAAAGCGAGTGGTAGTACCTCACAACCTTTCAGTCGTTTAAAATTCTCGTTTTGTTGTTCAAACCTGAAAACCACCTCAGGAAATCTTCATCCGATGTAATTTGCGGTGGTGGTGGTGGTGGTTTCCCCCTTGCCCTTGAAGGTTGCCCACATTGAGATCTTCATATTTCTATTATGGATGCCCTTTCAAACCTTTGGTGAAACCCACAAAAGAAAAAGGTGAAAAAATGAAAGATGAGATGGGTAGAGAAGAAAGGTGGGGAAAGTGGTGAGAGAAAAAGTAAAGGGTGAAGAAAGGAGGAGATTTCTTGAAGATGGGAGGTAATTTAATGGAGGTAAGAGGTGAAGGATGAGAGGATGGAGGAAGAAGAAGTGGGAGGTTAGGGTTTTGAGAGGATTTTGAGAGGAGAGAGAGTGAGAAACGGGAGAATTGAAAGGGGAATGAGAAAGAAAAAGAAATGGCCTAATACATTGTTCGTGATTTCTACCCAGGCGCCCGATCGGGAGGAGTTGCCTGGTAGATCGGGCATGTGAAAATTTTGTTGTTCCCCGGATTTTGTGGCGGGCCCGATCAGGAGAAGGCACTTCCTTAACATTTTTTTGATGAAAATTTGACGGATAGAACGCCGATCAGATCGAGCGAAGCCATTTTTTTAGCCTTTTGCTTTCTGAAGCTGGTTTTGTCACGGGCCCGACCGGACGAGGTTACCCGACTAGATCGGGCGGTTTGTGTAAATGCGTTTCGACTCTTGCTTTGGTCTCATTTTCGTTCGGGGAAAATCATGGCTCATGGAAACTAACCACCCTACACAAAATAGACTTCAAATGGAAATTAGTACCCTCTCACTCACTCACTAAAAAGAGAAAAACTAAGAAGAAAAGAAAGAGAAAGAGAAAGAGAAATGAAAGAAATCAAAGTAAAAGGAAGAAAAGATACGGGTTGCCTCCCGCAAAGAGCTGCTTTATGAAGGTCCCGCACGACCATGTTGCCTCATCACTTATGTCTTAGAAAGAGTCGATTAAAAGCGAATCTCCTGAGCAAGGCCTATGAAAGAACCCTCATGGTACAACTTCAAGCATTGCCTATTCGCCTTGAACTTATCACCTCAATTCTTAGAAATTTCAATTCCTCCATGTGGCTTAACATCAGTCATCACAAATGGTCTCGACCATCAAGACTTAAATTTTCCAGGATAAAGTCTCAACCTCAAATGAAATAGTATTACCTTGTCACTAACATAAATATCTATTTTTTCAGTCATCTTATCATGAAACTTCTTCATTTGCTCCTTATAGAGCTTGTACTCCTAAGCTTCTAGTCTAAGCTCATTCAGTTCATTCAATTAAAAAAGTCGTGCCTCACCTGCAGCTTGTAGGTCCAAGTTAATTTCTTTAGTAGCCCATGCAGATAAATATTCAATTTCAACTGGTAGATGGCAAGCTTTGTCGTACACCATTCGATATGGATTTTTTCCCAAAGGGGTCTTAAATGTAGTGTGTAAAGCCCAAAGAGTATCATCAAGCTTTAAGAGCCAATCTTTCCTTGCTTTGGTGACTACTTTCTCCAAAATCCATTTAATCTCTGTGTCGGACACCTCTACTTGGCCACTGGGTCCGTGGGTGATAAGCCAATCCAACCTTGTGAGTGACCCCATGTTTTTTCAACAAAGCTTTAAAGGCGCTCTTATGAGCGGGCTTCCACTAATGGTTGTCTTCAGTAGCTTAGGAGAGCAAGGCGCCCGATCAGACCAGGCGAGCACGCGCAACCAGCGAATTACGAGTGGGTGTGTTACACCTAATCATGCCCGAGGCAAATCGCATTTGGAAGGAAGTGATCGCTCGACCAGATCGGGCGGCCTTCAAATGGAGCTTTCTTGGCATTTGACGCCAAGTCTTCAAATCTCCTGACAGCTGAAGGCTTTAGGAAGCAGCTTTGGGCCTCGGGAACTCATACACGTGCCTCTTAACTCACCTTAATCCATTGTGGCATCAAGAATAGCATAAAATAGGGAAATAATTCCCGAAAACCTGAAAACTTATATAAAACACAAAACCACAACTATATGGAAGATGTTAGTATAAAGTAACTCATAAGAGCACTATTAGTACGTATTTCATAAAACAAGCGGGGAGAAAAGTAGATATAAAACTATAGCATCAAACATCTGCTGGAACCAGGAGTCCAGGAATCGAAGCATGAAGCATCAATTGGCCTGGCAAAAAAAGGGGCAATCCACAATCACTCAATGAACATCATAAGAATAGTATACGACCCATTTCTTTCTGCAACAAGATATAAGAGGGGGCAGTCCTAGTACGCTCTAAGGAGATAATTGGATCGGGGGAAATAAACAGAAAAAAAGCAGCTTCAAAATTGGCATTATTTATGTATTTAAAAAGATTGGTTGTGCTTCCACTACCACCTTAGGGATCAAGCATCTGATTAGAGGCGCTCATAGATGAAATGCTTCTATGTGATAGAACTGCACTTTTGTCCATTGATCATATGTGCTACTACTCAAAATATCTTCCGTTAAGCTCGACCTTGTATTTTCAATCCTTTTGATGGCTCATCCACAACGATGATTAGTTGTGGATTAGTACAACATGCAAGACAACCTCTGTTCTGTTACAAATCAGGCATTATAAAAATGATTAGTACCATTCCCTCAAAATTCAAACCTCAACAACTGAAAACAGTTGACTAAAAGCTATGATTAGAACAGTTGAACTGAGGCCTACAAATGTATTTAGGGCAAGACATTAAGAAGAAATAAACAAATAAAAAAAATCTATCATCAACACATAGAGTAGAAGAATACAAAGCATACTCAAGAATTGACGCTAGCAGAGCATGGTAGAAGAGATACAAAAAGCCACAGAAAAGTTGGTAAGAGTAGAATGAAACCATACTTAGCATTAAAGAGGATATTTGAAAAATGCGACTTTGGTAGCGAAATATTATTGAACCTTCATTGCAATTGACAAAAACCAAAGTGAATAAGGTATCTGTAGTCTTCCATAAAGCATAAGTTGTAGAAGACCAATGCCAGAGAATGACCCAGAGAACTCTTTTGCAGTAAGTAGCCTTCATCACAAATATGAGACATGTTGTACATGTTTCCAAGCAATAAAGCCTATGCTTGCATGGATACTAAAAGAAAGTCATGTGCCCATTTGGAAAACTAAAAATTTGTGTGTTTTTGAAGCCTTAAGAAAACTTATTCTGTTATTTATGACTTGAAATCTTGTGAATGACATAAGGCTAACTTTGAATGCATATATCTCTCAATTTATAAATGTTTTTGATGTGATTCAAATTGGAGGTGACATCTTGTTCAAAGAGCTTTCCAACGATAGGTCATATGCCTAATTCCGTTGAGAAATGAGAAAGTTATGATTGTTTTACGAAGAACTGACGAAACTGTTTCGTCTCGGGCCCGATTGGGCGGATTTCGCCCGATCCGATCGGGCGTTGCGCCGTTTTGTGCGCTGCACGCGCTTTTTCGGTATTTTTCGTTTTTTAGCTATCTTTTAGGGTTTGTACAGGGTTCCTTATGATTATAAAAGGGCTTCCTAGTGTTCATTATTATTAACACAACTTATGAAACACTTTTAGCCTCTAGATTTAGGACTCCTTGTATTCTCTCTGATTTTCTCCATTATAGTAAAGAAGCTCTAATCTCCTACCTGTGGACATAGCTCAAATTTGACTAAACCACGTAAATCCTTGTGTTCTTTGTTTGTTCATCTTTATTGTTTTCTCACCTTTATCATTTCATTGATTTTCTGTTCTGCATTAATCAAACTACAACACCTTGTTTCCTAACAAACTGGTATCAAGAGCTTGGTTGTTTAAGATCTTAGATGTTTATAGAAAAAGTTTGATTTTTTGATTATGTCAATGAAATTCGATATTGAGAAATTTGATAGGCAAGTAAATTTTGGCCTATGGCAATTAAAGATGAAAGCCATCCTGGTTCAAAGTGGTTGTCACAAGGCTCTAGAAGGTGTATCCAAAAAGCCTTCGGGTATGACGGGTGACAAGTGGGAGGAGATAGATTTGAAGGCACTCTCAGCAATTCATCTATGTGTATCTAATGAAGTTTTGAGAGAGGTTGCCAAAGAAACGACTGCTGCGGGTTTGTGGTTGAAGTTGGGAATGTTGTACTACTTAGTCTACATACCTATTAGGCTCAGATTTTCCTCTTACCCAAGAAGGTTATGGATAAGATTATCTAAATTTGCAGATCTTTAATTTGGGAAGGCAAATCATATCTACATAAAGCCTCTACTGTTTCTTGGGATTGGATTCGGAAGCCAAAGAAGAAAGGTGGTTTGGGGCTTAGAGACTTTCACAAGTGGAATAGAGCAGCCATAGGAAAATTTGTATGGCAAATTGCTCAAAAATAAGGCATATTATGGATAAAATGGATACATAATGTTTATATCAAAGACACTAATTGGGGGGACGATGTCCCTACTAGGTCCGTCAGTTGGTCTTGGAAGATGATATGTACTGTGAAGGATATGTTCAAGGATGGTTATACTTAAAATAGGTGGCTTGGGGGGGGGGGGGGGAAGTATACCATTAGGGAGGGCTACTGATGGCTTGTGGGTGAGTAGGATAACGTTGACGAGTACTATTGCGTCTGGAGCAAGGCCAATATACCAAAGCATGCTTTCATATCTTGGCTTGTAACTAAGGATAGACTGAAAACAACATAGACTGCAACTAGCAGGTCTATGTAATGATACTAGTTGTCTCTCTCCTTTGTAATCAGGGTGAAGATTCATGTACTCATTCATTATTTAAGTGCCATTATGGTACTAAATTTTGTCATGGCATCATACAGTGGTTGAGTATCAGGCAGAGTCAGTAGAAGAGCTTATATACAATGGGGAAGAAATGGGCCAGGAAGTACAAGTAAATAAAGTAACAACTAGTTTGCTATGCTAGCTTAGCTGCAATTGGTTATTATCTTTGGAGAGCAAGGAATCATTCCTACTGGAATGCAGTGGTTCTGAGACTTGAGCTTTTGATCAAGTAGATTGGGGTAGATACATGCATTAGAGTTCGAGCAAGGATAAATGATAAATGGAGCAATAAAGATTTAGTTTAGTTTAACAAGTTATGTATAGAAGCTAGATAAGTAGTTTTGTTTCTGTTTTGGTGGTGGTGAATAGTTTTGGTTGAGGCTGTTGCTAAATGGTTTTTGTTGATAGGTTGTAAGTGTCTTGTTTTTTGGTATATATATATACTTACATTTTTACCAAAAAAAAAAGAAATAAAATACACATATCTTCCTTGATAAGAAAACCAATTTGTCGACCCACTTATCCTCTATGATTAGGATTCCTCGCGCGATGCTAGAAATGCCCCTTGTCATTGAGAGAAGGCAAGAGCCTGCTTATATTCACACCCTAGACATCGAACCAGATCATATTCCTTCTGAACCCTGGTAAACTGATATCCTCAACTACCTAAATAAATAAGAATATCAACCTAGAGCTCAATAATAGCCCAACATGCCTTGAGGTCTTAGCCTCCCAATATGTCGACTATAACGAGGACATTGTACAAAACAACGCCGCAAGGCATGCACCTGCTTTGTATCAATAAACCAGACACCACAACAGTTGTGGATCGAGTCCATAGTGGAATTTGTGGCACGCACATGAACGAACGCATGTTAGCCCAAAAGATCATTTGCTTAGGCTATTATTGGACTACAATGGAAAAAAACTATTACCGTCACTATTATACACCTTTACCTCACCTTGGCCATTCTCCACTTAGGGCATTGGCATCATTGAAAAAATAACATCACCTGGCACCATGGGACATGAATTCATTCTCGTGGCCATAGACTATTTCACTAAGTGTGTAGAAGCAAACATCGTATGCCAAGTTGACAGCCAAACACGTAGCTGCCTTCTTAGAAAGACAATTATTTGTTGTTATGGGGTCCCCCCCCCCCCCCGATATCATAAGTGATCAAGGTACCCATTCCAAGTTCAATGTGAGCAAAACCTTGAAAAATATAGCATCATTCATCACCGATCCTCTCCATATCGACCCCAAGCTAATGGTGTTGTAGAGGCAATCAACAAAAATACTAAAGTCATTATTCAGAAAATGACTGAAAATTATAAGGATTGGCCAAACAAACTACACTTTGCCTTATGGGGATACTGCACTTTCATTCGAACGTCTACCGACACTACACCTTATTCCCTTGTCTATGGAGTATGGAGTAGAGGTTGTCCAACCTATTGAATTAAAATTACCATCCCTACGTATTGTCCTAGAAAGTAAAATCCCTGAAACTGACTGGGTCAATGCTAGATTCGAAGAGCTCATTTTACGCAATGAATGGCGATAAGCTGCATTACATCATGTGCAAGTTTATCAAAATCGTATCGCACGATCTTTCAATAAGAATGACAAACCCCGAAACATTAAAGAGGGTGACTTAATAGTGCTCAAGGCATTAAGGAACAATGTGTTAAATCCCCGAGGTAAATTGAGACCTACGTGGGCCGGTCCATATATTGTCAAAACAATCCTATCTAGAGGTGCAACCCAACTTATTGACATGGGCGGCACTAAATTTCATAATCTAACTAATCTTGATCTACTCAAGAAATTTATGTGTAATCCATAGCCAATTCTTTGATTGGTAAAAGTAATCCAATTCTTAGCATAAACTACGTGCGGCTTGATTCCTATCGGGATAAGTAGGCAACCTTTTCAAGGTTCGACCCCTTCAATAATTAAAACCCTCTTTTGGTCCATCCGAGTCTCAAATAAACTTATTAAAACAAAAGATTTAAGTCCATCAAACTGCACCAAACGCATGCAAGCTATGCCTAGTGCAGCACAGTACGCTAGACGTAGGTTAGAGATGGCCAACAG
The DNA here is from genome assembly GCF_026745355.1 of Beta vulgaris subsp. vulgaris. Lineage (NCBI taxonomy): Eukaryota > Viridiplantae > Streptophyta > Magnoliopsida > Caryophyllales > Amaranthaceae > Beta > Beta vulgaris. Next base: position 27,889,777 of record NC_079208.1, read on the forward strand.
TGCGGGTCAATCCAGCCAAGCTCGAATCGTGAAATTGGTGGGTGGGTCGTGGGCCAGATTTCTTGAGCCCAACCGACTAAAGCGAGCTACTAAAATTATTGTCCATCCCGGACCATGAAACTGGTCCAGCCGGATCCATGAACCGAACCAGCCTAGTCCAAGTAAATATTGAACCAAATTGTGTATATTTTAATCAAATTGTATATGTTTTATTCAAATTTCATATATTATAATTCAATCAAATTTTAAAATAATGAAATTTCATTAATATTGATAACAATATATATTTTAATTCATTTTAAAAATTTTATGTAACAATAATGAATAATTTCAATGATTAAATAATTTTGAAAAGAAATTCTCATGTCGGCCCGCCAGCCTGGTCCAGCCGACTAGACCCACGAACCGCCAGAATTGCTTCCCAAACCGTGAAAATCGGTAACAGACCGGTGTGGGTGAAGCTTTTCAACCCGCGGACTACCCCGCCCAACCCATGAATTTCACGGTCCGGTCCTGGACCGTGAAATCTCAACCCAGCCCGCTATGGCCCACGATCCGGCGCCCCAGCCCGCACCAGTGGCCATCACTAACGCAGTGATAATATATATTGCTTCCTATTGAGTAATAATATATGCAATATTATTTTATTATTGCCTCCTAACGAGTGATAATATATGCAACAGTATTATTGCTTCATAATGAGTAATAATATATGCAATATTATTTTATTATTACTTCCTACAGAGTGATAATCTATTTTATTATCCTTCCTAAAAAGTTATACTATTGACGACATATCGCTTCACATCGAGTAAAATCAATCGGAAAATCCAGCAAGCACCCGATGCCAGAGGTTGTGCCAGGCGCAGTACTGTGCGCCAGTGCAACAAGTCGCGTCCAACGCACATTTTTTGTTCGACTAATTTTTTTTGGGGGGGGGATGTAATATCATAGTCAATTCCATTATTCATTCTTGTCGTAATAATAAGACAATTTACTATACATCATTACTTTTCATAAAGTCATAAGATCCCAAAATTTTTGAAAGTCTTCGTCCTTTAAAAAAAAAGAGAAAGAAAGAGAAGAAAGTTGAACATGACACGCTGAAGACCGGGAAGGAAGAGAACTGAAGAACCAAAAATAAAACTTCCTCCCCACAATTTCAGCATTTCACCCTCTAAAAATTCTACCTACTCTCACTCCCAAAAATTCTACCCACTGCATAGTAACCACCCCAAAAATTCAGTTCCAAAAACGATAAGTACAATCCTATATTCAATGGCAGTTCTTCATATATCTATCTCCCTATTTTTTTTGTTGCAGGACTGATGTCCTTGCAAGAGATTTCAAGAAAAAGAAGAAATAGAGATGAATTGATAGAGAGAGAATAGAAAGAAACAGATGAGAAATAGAGAGAGAGAAAGAGAGAGAGAGAGAGAGAGATAGATTGAGAGGAAGAATAGGATATTATTTCATTTCATGATTTATTACAGTAGCTAACTTCAATATTTATAGTTGAGCTGAATATAAGTTTGTAACAGAATTTGTAACAGAATAACAAACTAATAATAAACTCTAACTGATTTTCCCTCCAAAAGCACAACTACTAGAGCTACTTGTATTTATCCTTTAACATACTTTCCCCCTTATAAAAGACTTGTCCTCAAGTCTATGATACAATGAAATCAGGAAATCTGGTTTCAAAAGAATCAGCAATTTCCCAAGAAGCTTCATGTTCTTCAAACCCTTCCCATAGAACTAAGTACTGAGTGATAACTCTATTCTGATGTTTTACAAACCGCCTCCTTAATATGGCTTTGGGTTGAATCACAGTCGAAGTAGATTGGTCATGTAACCATTGAGGAATATGTACTGGTACTGGAAGAATATCATGAAATTTCTTCAATTGAGATACATGAAAAACATCATGTATCTGAGCTTCTGTGGGCAATGACAGTTTGTAAGCAACTTTTCCAATCTTAGCCAACACTTGAAAAGGGCCAAAATTCTTTTGGGATAGCTTCTGGTTGACCCTATGCTGAAGAGTCTATTGTTTGTAAGGTTGCAATTTCAGCCAAACCCATTCACCTTCATGAAATTCTCTGTCAGACCTGTGTTGATCAGCTTGATTTTTCATTCTGATCTGAGCTCTGGTCAAATGATGCTTCAAGTTACTTATCATAGCTTATCTCCTTATTAACTTCTATCAACCACTTCATTTACAGACTCTCTTGCCAGGTAAGGTAAATGTAATGGAGGAGGTTGGTTATACACAACCTCATAAGGTGTGAACTGAGTAGAAGAGTGGAAGTGGGTGTTATACCACCACTCAGCCAAAGGTAGCCAAAAGCTCCAATTCTTGGGAGTATCTCCACTCATACACCGAAGATAAGTCTCCAAACACCTATTTACTACTTCTGTTTGTCCATCTGTCTGAGGATGGTAAGCAGAAGACATATTGAACTCAGTTCCATAAATGGAAAACAAGGCCTTCCAGAATTTGCTGAGAAAGACTGAATCTCTATCACTAACTATACTCCTTGGCCACCCATGTAGCTTGAATACATTATCCAAGTAGGCTTGTGCAACATCTACTGCAGTGAAGGGATGAGCAAGTGGTATAAAATGGGGATACTTGCTAAGCCTATCTACCACTACAAAAATGACACTCTTGTCATTTGATAAAGGAAGACCAGTAATGAAATCCATAGATATATCATTCCATACTTCTTGAGGGATTGGTAGGGGCTGTAAAAGACCAGGGCTTGCTGCATTATCAGGTTTAGAAGCTTGACAAATGTGACAATTTCTTATAAACCTTCTAACATCTAGACTCATGCCTTTCGAATAAAAGACTGCTTTCAATCTTCTAAGAGTTAAATACCTGCCTGAATGACCACCATCTGGAGATGCATGTTGCCAAGTGAGCAACTTCAACCTTAATTGAGCATCAGGGCCTATAACAAGTTTCTTGTGCTTCCTTAATAAGCCTCCTTGCAAGCTAAAGCCCATGTAACTTGCTGCATCTTGGAGCTCTTCAATAATAGAGATCAAATTGAAGTCTAACTGATAACTTTTCTTAATGTGAGTAATCAATTCAGCATCAACCATTGATAAAGCTAACCACAACACTTCAGCACCTTGGACCCTTGATAATGCATCTACAGCCAGGTTGTCTTGTCCCTTCTTATACTGGGTTTCATAATCAAATCCCATAAGTTTGGACAACCAAAATTGTTGAAATGGTGTTGAAATTTTCTGCTGTAATAACCATTTCAAACTTTTCCGGTCTATCCTAATGATGAAATGATTTCCAGTCAGATATTGTTCCCATTTCTGAACTGAAAAAACAATTGCAAGTAATTCTTTCTCATAAACTGATAATTTCTGTCATTTAGGCCCCAATGATTTGCTTATATAAGCTAGGGGATGGCCTTCCTGCATTAAAACAGCACCAATACCCATGTTAGAAGCATCAATTTCAACACTAAAAAGCTTTGAAAAATCTGGTACAGCTAAAACTGGAGAAGACACCAGAGCAAGTTTCAAAGCATTAAAAGCCTCCGGTGCTGCTGTAGACCATACAAACCCATCCTTCTTAAGTAAATCATGCAAGGGCCTGCATATTATAGCATAATTCTGCACAAATTTTCTGTAATATCCTGTTAAGCCCAGAAAACTTCTTAATTCTTTGACTAAAGTTAGAGAAGGCCATTTAGACACAGCTTCAATCTTCTTAGGATCAGTCTCAACCCCAGACCCTGAGATGAAATGTCCAAGATACTCCACTTTACTTTTTGCAAATGAACACTTGGTTTCCTTAATGTGCATCTTGTGCTGCCTCATTAATAGAAATACTTGCTCCAAATGTTGCCAATGTTCAGTGATGGATTTGCTATAGATCAAAATATCATCAAAAAACACAAGGACACACTTCCTGAGTAAAGGTTTAAAAACCTGATTCATCCATCCTTGGAATGATGTTGGGGCATTTGTTAGGCCAAAAGGCATAACAAGAAATTCAAAATGCCATGTGTGTGTTTTAAATGTTGTTTTAAACACATCAGATGGGTGTACTCTGAAATGGTGATATCCAGCTCTCAAGTCTAGCTTGGTGAACACTGCAGCTCCAGCTAACTCATCAATGAGTTCTTCCACTACAGGGATAGGAAACTTGTCCTTGACAGTCTTCCTATTCAATTTCCTATAGTCTATACATAGTCTCCAAGTCCCATCTTTCTTGCCAATTAACACCACTATGGTGAAGCAAAGGGGCTACAACTGTTTTGTATGATTCCTCTATCAAGCATTTCTTACACCAATTGTTCAATTATATCCCTTTGTTTTAAAGGATATCTGTAGGGTCTAATGCTCACTGGTCCAGCATCATGTTGCAAAGGTATTATGTGATTAAATACTCCCCTATGAGGTGGCAACTCTACAGGATCAGCAAAAATATCAGTATATTTCTCTTTTAATAACTGGAACTCTACTGACACCAAGATCTCTTTATTCTTCTGATCTTGAGTCACACACAACTCACTGACTTGCATAACACAGAATTGAACTGCATTCTCTACTAATTTGCTGCCTAGAGTTCCTTCAATTACTTTTATCTTCTGTGGAGGAATACCTTTTAGAGAAAAAGCATGATCATCCAACTCAAACTTCATCACCAATTCTTTAAAATCCCAAATAATTGGTCCCAAAGTACTTAACCATTGTACTCCCAAAACCATATCACATCCCCCTAAAGGAATCAACATCATTCAGTACTGAATTCCTTCTTATTCATTGTCCAATGAAAAGAAGTACACTTATGCTGACATATCAGGGAGTTTCCATCTGCTAATGGCCTGAGGACTTATCTGGTAGAGATGGAAATATCCAGTGGATCACCCGACCACCCGCTCCACCCGGTTTATTAAGTGGGTGAAAACCCCGGTTTAAACGGATGATAGCCGGGTGACGGATAATCGGGTGACGGATTCGGGTCGGGTTCGGGTGATATTTTTTCATCCATCACCCGTTTACTACCCGACCCATCACCCGTTTAAAGTTAAAAAATATATTTTTTTTGTTTTGGGTTCATTTAGTCCATTGTCAAAGGTTCATTGTCTAAAGGCCCAAAGACCCCAAACAAAGCAATTAAACTTTAACCTAGGGTGCAGCTTCCATTCGCAAGAATCTCAACTCTCAACTCAAGCAAGTAGTGCTGTTCTCACCATTACCATAATGTTGGACTGCCATAGCTTCACCGGAGGATTCTTCTCAACTCAAGTAAGATTATAAACTCAAATTCAGTTTTTTTTTTAAATTTAAATTTTAATCCTCGTCAAAATTTGTGTTCTCTTCTAATATGCATTTTCTTAAGGGGGAAAAATTTGCATTTTCAAAATGGTAGTTCTTAAAATGTGCGTTTTCTTTTATGTTGTTGATTTTTCTATATAATTTGATTAGGACTTAGGATTTTGCTTGATTTTAATTGGGTTGTTATGTGAATTGTGATATAGATAAATGAGAAATGATGGTAATGAATCTGGATATGATTCATCATGTCCTCCTTCAACACCTTCTAGTGTTTCTCCTTCCCTCACACTAAGTTCCTACTTCCTAACTTATTACTTTTCTAAATATTATTCTTATCTTAATCATTTGTTTGTTTAATTATTAGTAGAGAGATGAAGATGAAAATATATGATGATTATGCAAGTGGTAGACTTGTAGTGGAGGGCCTTGTTCGTTGCTGCTGTTGCTGTACATTTCTGTGATGTTGTTCTGTTGCTGCTGTGATTATTGGTGGTGTTGTGCTGCTGCTGTCTTGTTGTTCTGCTGCTGTACATGGTTGTGATGATGTGTTGTGCTACTGTATTGTTATGTTGCTACTTGCTACTGATTTTATTTTCCGACTTTTATAATGAATTAAGATATTGCCATATGTAGGCTAAACTTTATTTGACTCCTTAATTATTTGATGTTGTTGAATGTTGAACTTTGTATCGGTGTATTTTAATTAATTGAAGTTTGGATTTCGATTTAATTAATTGAAGTTTGGATTTCGATTTAATTATTTGATGATATTGATATTTTTTATTATTTTGATTTTAACATAGTTCATCCGTTTATCACCCGATCCATTCGTTTCACCCGTGGGTGATGGATGGATGGATTTGAGTGGATGTTTGACCGGGTGGGGTGGATGGAGGCGGGTGATGGATGCGGGTGATGGTCCCCCAGCCCCGAACCCGATCCATTTCCATCTCTATTATCTGGTCAATCTTACACCCCAATTTCTTAGCTAAGGCTAGGTCTAAGAAGTTATGGTTACTACCAGAATCTACTAGAATGTGAAGAGGTTTACTCTGCACCAATCCAACCACTCTCATGGTGTGAAAATTCTGGTTACCAGAAAGGGCACTAACTGAAAGACAGGGTTCTTCTCTAGCTTCCACATCTCCATCTCCATTATTACCCTCTTCATCATCACTTTTTGCTTCACTAGGGACTTCAACAGTAAACAATTGGGTTTCTTTAAAATTGCACTTATGTTTTCTATCATACTTTTGATCACAATAATAACAAAGACCCTTTGCTATTATTTCTGCCCTCACATCTGCTGGAATGTCTTTGAAAGGTTTGGGTTGATATCTTACCAAAGATTGAGAAGGTTTTGGGGTAGGAAGAAGAGGAGGTTTATTGGTATTATTTTTATAAGGAACAGATTGTATTGGTTTTGTAGAAAAATATGGGTAAGATGATCTTCGAGAAGGTTTGGCAGCACATGCTAGTAATTGTTCTTCTTGCAATCTTGCATATCTCACAGCTTCAGAAATAGATGAAGGGTTAAAGGCCCTTCATCATTGGTTTAACAGAAGGTTTCAAACCTCCCACAAAACTTTCTAACACATACTCATCAGTTAATACATGACCATTTTGCATTAGCAAAGACCTCGAATTCTCAAATTCATCAATGTATTCCTCTAAAGTTCCAGATTGCTCAAGCTTATTAAAATTTTCTACTGCATTAATTCCCTTCCCATCTTTAAATTTGCAGTCAAGTCAAGAATAAAATCATCCCAATCTACATTTTTTCTTACAGCCAAATAACTCGAAACCCACAATTCTGCTTTATCAATCATGTATAAAGATGCCAAATCTACTCTACATTCATCAGCAATTTTACACAAAGCAAAATATCTACTACACTTCTTTATCCAGATTCTTCGATTAGATCCATCAAAAGTAGGAAATTGCAGTTTTGGTATCATACCTTGAGGTCTATTGGAGTTAACTTCATTATTTGAAGTATTTCTCTAGGTTTCAGAAGAACTGGTGATATCCTTCATCTCCTTCACCATTTGCATCAAAAGAAGCATGTTATTAGATTGCTCTTCGAGACGCTTTTCCAGCAATTTTACTTGTTCTTCCATATCTGAAAACTTCTTACTAACAGCTCTAGAAAGAGGTGCTCAGAATGTTTGAATTTTCAGATTAAAGCTCCGTTGATGGAAATTCTATGAGTGAGCAGCAGTTGGCTCTGATACCAATGTTGCAGGACTGATGTCCTTGCAAGAGATTTCAAGAAAAAGAAGAAATAGAGATGAATTGATAGAGAGAGAATAGAAAGAAACATATGAGAAATAGAGAGAGAGAGAGAGAGATAGATAGATTGAGAGGAAGAATAGGATATTATTTCATTTCATGATTTATTACAGTAGCTAACTTCAATATTTATAGTTGAGCTGAATATAAGTTTGTAACAAAATTTGTAACAGAATAACAAACTAATAACAAACTCTAACTGATTTTCCCTCCAAAAGCACACCTACCTGAGCTACTTGTATTTATCCGTTAACATTTTTCCCTAAAATCTATCAATTTCTTAAATCAACTGAATATATATTAATCCCTGATTATGTTCAAAATCCAACTGGAAGAAGAACAAATTCGAGAATAAATAGCTCATTTTCACCTTTCGCTATATCAGGATTCAACAAAGAACCAAGAGAGAAAGTGACAGTAGCAATGGCATCATACGACATCAAATACACGGGATGAAGTCAAGGTAGCTACCATAATTATGAACCAAGAGAGAGAAATAGAACCTTCAAGAAATTAAGGTTTCGGATATTTAGGTTTTCAAGTTTCGAAAATAAATTTGGTAATGAATCTGAAAGTTGATAAGAATTTCTCACTTAAATGTAAAAACTTGGATGAATTGAGCTTCCCAGAATTTTGACAATAGATATGTAATCTATTGACACGGGTGAAGGAGAGAAAGAGAAAAGATGATAGGTTCCTTTTTTTTCCAATTAATGTTATAGTGTCCATTATTTTGATGTTGATACCTATCACAATTGAGGCAGTGGAATAAGTAAAACACTTTACTTAACAAGTACAACATTGTGTCCATTATTCTACTCTTGTTTCCACTTAAATAATTTCATTTATTTGCGGACATTGTGGGTGTATGTGCCTAGTTTGGAATGCAGAAAATTATGTACAGGATAGTTAGGGGCCCATTAATTTTAATTTTGCCATGGGCCCAATAATATTCATGAACGTATCATGCACGAGGGTTTTTGTTTGCTAGGGAACTAGAGTACTCACAAGTGATTGTTGAGAACGACTATTTGCTTGTTATTAATCCATATGCATGTACCTACTCTATCCTAAGCAATCTGAAGTTCTTAATAAGATTTTTAATTGATTGGTTGTGGTTAGTTTTGATAATTAATTTTCAAGGGATTAATTTGCTGTAATCCAGATAGTAATATAATGACAAAGAAAAGCACGACCTAAGCTTAGGAACAAGGGCACTTGTATCCAGAGCTAAAATTCATTTTTTGCTAAACAAGATTAAGAGAGTTAATAGGAATTAATTATCACTAATATTATTTAAGAGTTGTTTAATTATCATTTAGTATATTATTCGTACCAAACTTGTTTTGAATTAATTAGCTAATTAGTTTAGTTACATGCTTAACGTGTAATAAAGTTAAGCTAGCGGGTGCTCATGAAGGTTGTAAAGGTGCTTGCTTGAGGTGTTTGATATTAATTAGTGTTAATTAATTCCTAAATATGATGTTGTATTCACTATTTTGATGATGACAAATGATGTGGTTTTTAGTTTAGTTTATTTTAGTAATCTTATTTTAGTTAGTTTTATTTTTTCTATTAGATTTAATTTTATGTCTTTAATTAGATTTTATTCTAGTAGTATAGATTAGATTTATTATCGTTTCATACAATTAGCTTATTAATAACTTATGGAGAATTGATTATGAGTTTAATCAAAATTAAGTTATGTAATCTAATTGTTTATATTATCGACTCATTACATGACTGTATGATTTCGATATTATGGAATATTAACTTTATCAAATTTGAATTCCATAATGTTAGTGGAGTTAGTGGTATATGCGCAGGTGAAATGTATAAGCAAAATGAACGTGCAGCAGTATCTAACTACCATCGCTACAAATAAGGAACGAAGATTCTGATCAGTTTGTTCCTAAACTCTAGGGAGCACAACCAACTGCCTTATTGTTAGCACGCGCATATCTGAAGGAGTGGAAGCTGATTAAGTGGAATAACGGCTACAAAAGTGGTTGGTGGGATGCTACATTCTAGCGCCCATAATGTACTAATGGAGCAAAACGTGGAGCAGCAGATATTCCTACTTATAGCTTAGAAAATTGAATTCAAACTTAATACTTTCCAGATTTTCATGTATTATTACATCTAAGAAAGTTTATTTGGTTTTTTATTCTTCAATTTATTTCAATCATTGTATTTGAGTTTGGGTTGAGAGAAAGAAAATTCTTGTATTCAAACAAGAGAAAAGAGAAAGAGAAAGAGAAGAGAG
>NC_079208.1:27904644-27965268 GCF_026745355.1 Beta vulgaris subsp. vulgaris
CGTAAAAAACGAATAATATTTTTATTATCTTTTTGAAAAATAAATCTTATCCTTAAAAAGATTTGCCATAAAATCATATTTTTCCTTAAATAAAAACGGTCACCTATATTCTAGGCATTATCTTCTCAACTGTCATCAATGTATCGTTGTAATGCTTCAAGCCTAAGTCTAGTTCCTTTTATTTGTTAGTTCCTTTAACTCATTAGTTTAGTGTCAATTCGTCTGTACCTTACAAAGGAACAGACTATCATTCTCAAATAAAAACCTCCACAGTTCCTTACCATCTTTACTTGTTCCTTTACAATGGAACTAGAAATAAAACGCCTCGCTTTATTCTTCTTGCTCCAATGCTGCTCCAGAATCAATTAGGGAAACATCTTCACTTAGTCTTCAAAATCCAAACTTGATTTCTTCCTTGACTTAGTATTCTCTTTGTTCCTTTCAATGATACCTTGAAATTCATGCACTTAAATAACTCGTTAGTCCATTACTTAGTTTGCATCTTTGTTCCATTATCATCATCAAAACTAGGGTTCAACAATTTCCCCCTTTTTGATGATGACAACAAAGGTACAAACTAAGGAAATAACAAATAATATTAACGAATGAAAAAGACAAAATAATAAAGCAGGAAATGAAAAATAAAACAGGATTAAAGTATCTTAATTTTGATTTTTCATTTACCTTAAAAATATATATTTATTTTTTATTTTATTTTTAGTTTGTTCCTTAATCTTTTCCCCCTTTGTCATCTTCAAAAAGAGCAAACTCTGCGTGATTTCACGAATTGTGATCAAGAACTTGAGACCATGAGCAAGCACAAAAAAAAAATGGTTAAGTTAGAATAGTCAAAGGGTAGACTAACTCAAATATCAATTACCGAATACTAGCCATTCCAAGTAAGAAATTATGCACAAAAATCACACACAAAGATAAAATAGCAAAAGTCATAGATATATAGCACTTGTTCCTTTAAGTACAAAAACAGACAAAGAAAGAAAAAGAAAAAGAAAATAAAGCTAATCAGTCTTGTTCCTCGAAGAAGAACAAGAACTAAGAACTAGGAAGGGAAGGGGAATGGTGTTCCTCAACAACTTCTTTTTTCAACCACATCCTCAAATTTCTTCATCACCTCTCCATGATTTTCACCAATTCGCTGCTTCAAACTCTCAAGGGCTTGGGCCATTGTCTTCATCTTGTTCTGTTGATCAATCACTGTATCACTAAGAACTTTCATTAAACCCAGCATCTTATTAGTTTTGGCATCTAAAGTCCAGTGAAGGTGATTATAAAATTTTATCATGTGTTGTGCAGGAAGACAAACTTCATTTACCCAGCCACAATCATCAGAAGGAACTTGTTCCTCACCCTTAGATACAGAGGCAGTAGGTGATTTTGGTGGAGGAACTGGGGTGGTTTCTTTTGAAGGACCATCAAGTCCTGGACTAGAAACAGATGGAGAAGTGGTGGTATAAATAGGAGGAAGAAAAGGTGATCGTGGTGGAAGATCAGTAGAGGTGGTGGAGAAGGAATTGGGACCAGTCAACTCATCCTTTAACTGTTCAAAGCTAGAAGGAACAGAGAAGGATGAGGGAGAGATGGAAGAGAGGTTTGTGTGGGGAACAGAGATTTTTGGTGAGGATGGAGGAGTTGGTTCCTTAGGAGAGTTATGTTCCTGTTCCTCCGCATCAGAAAGTACTAATGGAGAGCCCTTGTTGGAAGGAACAAGGGGAGTTTGAGCAATTTTTAGTCTAGAGCTCTGCCTAACTCTTTTAGGAACAAGAGGGCTAGGCTTTTTTACTATTGTTTTGCGTCTCTTAGGTTTCGGTTTCTTTGGTTCAGTGGGAGCAGGAGCTTGTTCCTCGAAAATAACGTCACCCAGTTCCTCTTCCACTGTCCTAGGCAGTTTCCTCATGCTAGAGGAACTGGGAGCAGTTCTCCCATGAGTTAGTACTCCCTCAGAGAGATCCAAACCATGAAGTGTTTTCTCATTTAGGATATTTCCTTGCTTAATTCCCAATGTAGGCCATCCTGTTATTTTTACTTTAAAGTGATGAAGGAGAGAAGTAATTAAAGCTCCATAGCCAACTACACAATTGTTTTCAATGCAATGAGTAAGATGTTGGATGAAAAGAGAAGGGAAGTTTATTTGGATGTGGTGGTCAAGGCAGAACATATAACACAGTTCCAAGATACCCACTTCATTCTTCTTTTCTGTTCAAGGAATGAGTGCTCTCCAAACTATGTTAAACAGTATTTTGTGGACAGGAGAGAGTAGGTTATGGTTGATTTTATTTTGGCCAGCAGTTCCCCCTAAAGATTCAACAATCTTGTCTTGGGGAAAATTGGGAAAGTAAACAATTCCTTTTCGTTTAAAGTACACATCAGTTCCTTTGCAAGGAACTTCCCAAATCTTTGCCAAAGTTTCTTTAGAAAATTTTATTTTCTTCCCCCTTACTTCAGTAGTGCAAATTCCATCAGTGTTAGCAAAATTTGCACAAAACTCAGCAATAGCTAAAGGAACTAGGACATTGTTAAATGCATGTTAAAACAGGTATTCCATACCTTGTTCCTTAGAATATCAGTCAATTCATTGAATTTCACCTCTTTTGCCCATTCTAAATCGACACAAAAACCTAAAACATACCTTGATTCACTTTTTTCCACTCGTTTCTTGGAGGAAGAAGTAGCAGTTCCTCTGGAAGGAACAGGGGTAACCTCTTCTTCCCCCTGAGATTGTTCCGGGGATTCTTCTTCATTATCCTCCCCAATCAATTTTCTCCTTCTCACACTTCTTCTTGGTGATTATAATTTTTGTTCTTCTTCCACCATGGGTGTTTCTTGAATTTTTTCGGTTTCTAGGGTTTTGGTAGGAGAAGATGGGTTTTCCATTTTAGAGGTTTTGGAAGATTTTGTGTTTGGAAAAGGTGAATTGCGTAAGGTTTTTGCCATTTTGTGAAGTGAGTTTGGAGTTTTATGGTATGTGAAGAGGTGTGAAAAGGATAAACAATGGTGAAGATGAAGAGACTAAGGAACATGGTTTTGGGATGAAATAAAGAAGGAGAAGAAATGCATGTAACAGAAGAAATCCATTTTGTGAAATGCATGAGAATCATGAATTAATTAAATCTGATTCCTATATTTTTGGGATTTTCGGATCTTTTTAGATTTTTATGGATTTTTAATTTTGGAAAGAAAATAAAAACTAAGGAACTTGTGCTATAGGAACAACTTATGCTACATATCAACGTTCTTCATATTATGCATGTTTCTTTAACTTAGGAACAGTAAGGGGAGTATTATGTGACATTTGTGAGTTGTTTTATTCCTTTGAATTCATGTTTATGTTTTTAACATCTTATTTTGCAATGGTCTTAGGCAATCAATCACAATCACTTCCTATCACATAGAGTAAGTCAAATTAATTCAAACATGGGGAATGGAATAGGAACAATACTTAATTTTATTAACCTAACTCAAGCCTTAATTTTTCATATCTATCTCTTTGTAGAGGCTTAGTTAGTATTCAGCAATTTGATTTTCAGTTTGACAAAACTCAAGTTTAATCAAACCTTTTTCCACATTTTCTTTTAGAAAGTGATGTCTGATATGTATATGCTTAATCTTGAATGATGCACTGGATCTTTTGAAATACTAATGGCACTAGTATTATCACAATAAACAGGAACACAATTAAAGTTTATACCATAGTCACATAGTTGTTGCTTCATCCAAAGCATTTGAGAGCAACATGCAGCAGCAACTACATATTCTGCTTCAGCAGTGGATAAAGCGATTGTGTTTTGTTTCTTGGTGCTCCAAGAAACTAAACTATGACTAAGAAATTAACCATACCTACTATTTACAAGATCTCCAGCATAATCAGCATCAGCATATCCTTTTAACTCAAATGTGTCACTTCTTGGATAGTAGAGTCCAAGATCATCTGTTCCTTTAAGATATCTAAGAATTCTCTTCACGGCGGTTAAATGAGATTCCTTGGATTAGCTTGAAATCTAGCACACAAACCAACACTGAAAGCTATGTCTGGACGACTAGCAGTTAGATACAAAAGTGAACCAATCATTCCTCTATATTTTGTTTGATCAACACTTGTTCCTATGGAGTCTTCATCTAATCTAGTTGAAGTTCCCATAGGAGTGTGATTTATCTTTGAGTTTTCGAGGCCATATTTCTTTAACAGTTCCTTTATGTATTTTTGTTGTGAACATTATTCCCTTTTCAGTTTGCTTAATTTGTAACCCAAGAAAGAAATTTAACTCACCCATCATACTCATTTCAAATTCATTACTCATGAGATTTGAGAATTCTTTGCATAATGTTTCATTTGTTGCTCCGAATATGATGTCATCAACATATATTTGAACAAGCAAAATGTCAGTTCCTTTCGATTTTAGGAACAAGGTTTTATCCACCTTTCCTCTTTTAAAATTGTTTTCTAAAAGGAACTTTGATAATCTCTCATACCATGATCTAGGCGCTTGCTTTAACCCATAAAGAGCCTTGTCAAGCTTGTAGACATGGTTTGGAGATTATTGTTTTCAAATACAAGAGGTTGTTCAACACATACATCTTCATTTAGATAGCCATTTAGAAATGCACACTTAACATCCATTTGATATAATTTAAATCCCATATAAGCAGCAAATGCAATTAGAATTCTAATGGCTTCTAATCTAGCTACAGGAGCAAAGGTTTCTTCATAGTCTATTCCTTCTTGTTGATTATAACCTTTTACTACAAGTCTAGCTTTGTTCTACAATGGTTCCATATTCATCTAGTTTGTTTCTAAACACCCATTTTAAGCCAATTACTTTTTGTTGTTTAGAAGAAGGAACTAGATGCCATACCTTGTTTCTTTTGAACTCATTTAATTCAGCTTGCATAGCAGTGATCCAATCAGAGTCAGTTAGGGTTCTTCATGATTTTGTGGTTCCATCATTGATAGGAACGCATGAAATGCACAAAAATTCCTTAACTGAGATCTAGTTTGCGTACCTTTGATATGTCACTGATTATGAGTTCCATTGGATGTGACTTTTGTTGTCTCCAAGGTTTCGGTTGAAATTCTCTTATAGGAACAGGTTGTTCCTCGTGAGTTCCTTGAGTAGATGAGGAGCTATGATCAGTTGTTCCTCTGTTAGCCATATGTAGACTCAGTTCCTTCATCTTGAGGAACAGAACACTCCTTCACCTTGTGGAACAGGAATATCATTGTTGTGATTATTTTCATTTTCTTCGTTCCTTTCCTCTTTTACTTCTTCTTGTTCATTTGAATCTGCATTTTTCTCACTTGGTTGTACCAACCCAATCTCATACTCATCAACCTATATGCTTGGATTGAATTTGTCAGATTCATCAAAGATTATGTGAATACTCTCTTCGACACACATAGTTCTTTTATTATAAACTCTATAAGCTTTACTATGTGATGGGTATCCTAAGAATATTGCTTCATCACTCCTTACGTCAAATTTTCCAAGATTATCTTTCCCATTATTATGAACAAAACATTTGCAGCCAAATATTCTAAATAAGTGATATTGGGTTTCTTTCCAAAGTAAAGCTCATAAGGAGTTTTGTTTAATGATAGGTCTCATCATGGCAGATTATTATGTGACAAGCAGTTTAACAGCTTCAGCCCAAAAGTTCCTTGGAAGTCACTAGCAATTAACATAGTTCTAGACATTTCTTCCAAAGTTCTATTTTTCCTTTCTACAACACCATTTTGTTGTGGTGTCTAGGGCAGAAAAATTATGATCCAGGCCATTATCTCTGCTTAAGTCATAAATTTATAATTTTCAAATTCTTTACCATGATCGGATCTAATATGCATTATTTTATGACCACTCAAATGTTGAACTCTTTTAGCAAAGACAAGGAACTCATCATAAGTTCATCTTTCTAGAGGAAAATAACCACATGTATACCTAGAGTAATCATCGACAATAACTAATACATACCTCTTTCCACTTCTACTTTGAATTCTCATGGTCCACATAAACCCATATGAATTAGCTCTAATGGTTTAGTGGTGCTTACTATAGTTTTAGATTTGAAAGAGCATCTAACTTGCTTTACTCGAGCACATGCATCACAAACTTGATCAATATTAAATTTTAAAGATGCTAATCCTAATACGAGATCTTTTGATTTAAGTTTTTCAAGTAACGAGAAGCTAGCATGTCCTAGACGCTTATGCCAAAGAAGTGAATCAACTTCAATTACACTAAGACATGTTAAGTTGATTTTAGGAACAAGATGAAGATCCACAATATATGTGTTCTCTTTCCTTGTTCGTTCCAAGATAACTTTCTTAGTTTTAATGTTAATGATCAAGCATTTTTCGTTATTAAATTCGACAACATTTCCCTTATCACAGAATTGGAAAATACTCAATAGATTATGTTTTAGACCTTCAACTAAAAAGACATTCTCAATGGAGTGTGATGGTGACTTATCGACCTTGCCCATGACAATTATGTTACCTTTCTTATTGTCACCAAATGTCACACTTCCACCTTTGTAGGTTGAGAGTGAGAGAAACTTAGTTTTGTCTCCTGTCATGTGCTTGGAACAACCACTATCAAGATACCATGTGTTGTTCCCCCTCACTCAACCTGCAAAAAATCAACTAATTGTTAGTTGTAGGAACCCCTTCTTTCGTGGGTTCCTGTTCTTGACTAGGACTTGATTTGACAACCCATTTTTTGTTAGTTATCTTCACATTCTTGTCAATCATCTCAGTTTTTAGTTGACATTGGTTTATGTAATGACCTACCTTTCCACAATACATACAGAATTTATCGCTAGGTAGGTTAACATATTTCTTGGTCTTGTTCCTTTTCTTGTAGTTTTCAAAACCAATACCTTCTTTTCTCTTGGTTCTTTAATCCACTTAGGAATAGCCATCGTTTTGCCTCTGTTCCTTGCAACAACCAGTTCCTTCTTAGGATTACAAATCTGTTCCTTCAAATCTGTTTTTTCTTTATTCAAATTTTCGATCTCAGATCTGTATCCTTTCAAAGTGGTTGATCTAATCTCAAAGGAACTTAGAACAGGGACAAACTCCTTCAAGTGTGAAATTTCTAAAGTGATTAGATAATTTTCATTTTTCACACTTTCATAATATTCTTTGATTTTTAAGTTTTTGTCAAACAAATCAAAGAATCTAGTTTCAACATCTGTTCTCATTTTCTTAAGCCAATTTATGTGTTCTTTGCAGACTTTAAGAGCTTGTTCAGTTTGTTCACATTTTTCACGTTTATCTCTACATTTCAAGAATTGCATCATAAAGAAGATCATATATTTCAGCGCTAGTTTTCCAATCTAGGTCTGACTTAAGTCCATGTTGGCTTACCTCAACATTCTCTTCATCTTCTTTTTCATCAATGTTTGCCATGAGGCAAAGATTTACAGTTTCTTCAGTTTGTTGTTGTTCTTCTTCTTTCGTCTCTAAATCTCCCTAAGTAGCTATCATTGCCTTTCGAACGTTTGCCTTAGAGAAAGGTGTCTTTGATTCCTTGTTCCTTTCAGCAAAGCGTTCCTTGTTCCTTTCTTTGGTTTTATCATTTCCCAAAGTGGACATTCATTGATGAAGTGATCTGTACTTCCACATTTATGACACGCAGTTTTGTTAGAAAACCTTTTAGTCTTACCTTTAAAGTTCCCATTTTTCATGTTCCTGTACATCTTTCGAAATTTTTGAACCATGAGTGTTGCTTCCTCTTTTTCTGAGTCAGAGTCATCTTCATCATCTGCTTTGAGAGAAATGGACTTTGATTTGGAGCTTTCACCATACTCAGTGTCAAGGTGAAGCTCATGAGTCATAAGTGACCCAGCCAGCTGTTCCAAATTGAACTTAGTGAAATCTTTGGTTTCTTGTAAAGCAGTGACCTTAGCCATCCATCTGTCCTTAGGAAGACTCCTAAGAACCTTTCGAACATGTTCCTCTGATGAAATAAACTTTTCAAGAGAAGCTAACTCATTAATAATGTTAGTGAAACGAGTAAACATCACTTGAATATTTTCCTTAGTCTTCATGGAGAACAGTTCATATTGATTCATTAGTAAATTAATTTTAGATCTTTTGACTTCATTAGTTCCTTCATGGGTTACTTCTAGTAAGTCCCATATTTGCTTTGCGGATTTGCATTCTCATTATCCATTATTGTCATGGGGTCCAAGTCCGTAATGCAACAATTTAACAGCCATGGCATTTACTTCCATTTTTTCAAAATCAGCTTTGTCATATTCAGAGAAGGGTTTTAGAATTACCTCATTTTTGTCATTTGTAGTTGTGGTCTCGAAATCACCAACTTCAATGACTCTCCATACCTGGTAATTTTCAGCCTTGATGAATATCTCCATTCGGTTCTTCCAATAGGAGTAGAACTTCCCATTGAACATGGGAGACGACCTTTGTCTAGAGTAACCTTCCTCAAGTTTCTCAATGGTATTCATTGTTCCTTGAATCCTTTTCTCAATAGGGTTTCCTATCTTTCATGAGATATGGCTATGATACCAATTGTTATTTCACTAGGAACACTACAAGATGGGGGGGTGAATTGTATGTGTAGAAATAAACGTAACTTTTTGCGGAAATTCAAACTTAAACAAATAAACAAGCTAAAAAGGAACACAAGGGATTTTTACGAGGAAAAATTCTTGGGCCCAACAAGAAGAAACAACCTCGACCACTAGGAATTTTAAACTCAACTCTTTCACTAATTACGCCAAACAACTCTGTTACATCCTAATTCTACTTACAAGACACACCTTGAGTTCCTAAACTCAAGTTCTTGAGCCACTGTTTCCTTAACAGCAGTTCCTCTCAACTTCACTCGAAGTTTTCTCACTCTTTCTAGCTTTACTCAAAGCTTCTCTCTTACAGAACTTCACTCAAGTCCCTTACCCCAAAAACCAAAACAATAGATCGAAATAAGCTTAGTGGAATTAGAGTAAGAAGCAAAGAACAAATGGCTATTATGAGAGAATTAAGGCACTGACACTTTTTTATTAAACTCACTAAAACACTTAGTCAGACACAATTTGGAACTTACTTAGACATTATTATTTATAGTGACAGGAATTTAGAACGTGGGAATTGAAACATGCGTTTGTGAAAAACCATTATCCCATGATGTTCCTTACCCCAAGAAACACGTTCCTCAAAACATCCCATGATCAGTGTTTAGACGTGGGCATATTTTTAGTTACTTCTCCTAAATTATAATAACTACTTTGAGCATTACTCGAAAATCAGATTTAATTTAAAACATATTAAATATTAAATCTGAAATTAAATTCTTTTAATAAAAATATTATCTTTAAATAAATTCCGTAAAAATCGAATAATATTTTTATTATCTTTTTGATAAATAAAATATTTTCCTTAAAAAGATTTTCCATAAAATCATATTTACTTAGATAAAAACAGTTAACTATATTCTAGGCATTATCTTCTCAACTGTCATCAATGTACCGTTGTAATGCTTCAAGTCTAAGTCTAGTTCCTTTTATTTGTTAGTTTCTTTAACTCATTAGTTTAGTGCCAATTCGTCTTTACCTTACAAAGGAACAGACTATCATTCTCAAACAAAAATTGCCACAGTTCCTTACCATCTTTACCCGTTCCTTTACAATGGAACTAGAAATAAAACGCCTCGTTTTATTCTTCTTGATCCAATGCTGCTTCAATATCAATTAGGGAAACATCTTCACTTAGGCTTGTTGGACCTCTAGAGTATCCCTGTGACATATATATATATATATATATATATGAGAAATGAGAATGAATTTTACACGCTATAACTCTTATAAAACAGTGATGTAACTCTAATGAAAAAGTGATGTAACTCCAAAAACGAAATATTTGAATTTTCAAATTCAAAAAGAACAAAAAAAATTTTGAATTCAAAATTTTTTAGAGGGTTATAACTCTAATGAATAAGTGTTGTAATTCTAAACCAATCGTATGATTGAGATTCATTCTCATTTCTCATGTAAGGAGCATTCCTATGTGATCTAACATCTATATATATATATATATATATATATATATAATATATATAATATATATATATATACACACGCATAGAGGATTAGGTTCTAATTAAAACCCTTTTATAGTGAAAAGCGTAAGAACCACTTATTTGAATAGACCCTAAAATTAACCACTTATCCGATAGCAATGGTTTTGACAAGAGCATTAACCATACCAAAAATTCATTTTAATAGTTACTGCCACGCAACACATAATCCATGCTAAATGAAGTGATTGGCTACTGGCTAGCAAAACCAACGATACTTGCTCTGGGCGACAGGCGTCACTCGCTGCGGCTTCAGAATGACCACTTTGAAAAGCAAAGTGAAAGAAAAACACAGAAAATGCAGCCACAAATAGGAATAAAGGACAACTCAAAGTCTCAAGCTGTTATACAACCTATCAAAAGATACATTACATTATCATAGTAGAAAACTGTAATCCAAAAACTTGATTCACATAGATGGTTTTTCTAATCACATCCTCACACTCATGCTCATTGTCCTGTTTTGGCAAAATAATATTAATCCAACGGTGGTAAATGCATCAAAAGCAGCAAACCACCACCTCAAAGCAACCAGTGGATCGGCCAATCCTAGCTACACTTCATCGACCTCTGCCTCCAGGTACTACAAAAATCAATGATGCTCCAAATTAGACTTCTATGCCAAAGTGCTATGATATGAACTCGATGTAACATTGGGATGTGGAAGGGTCAGAGGGGCCACCATACGCTTGGACTAGTACCAATATAATAAACATTTGTACAGATGGTGTATGCTTCTTCCAAGCTATAACTGTACAATAGATTCACAAAGGGGGAGAAAACAGTACCTTTTCCACCAGGCTTCCCACCAGGGCCACTGCGACCTCTGCCTCCAGCACCTCTACCTCCATCATCAATACCACGTCCAATGCCTTTTGTCTGCCGCCCAGGGCCATCTTCTCTACCCCTTCCTCTCCCACGCCCTACACCAGGAGGCTTCCTATCTGAAAGGAGCAAATACATGAGATCAGAAACAAACCAAGATTCTTCTCTAGTTCCTAAAATTTCATTACCACAACCAGGGTTACCTAATTAGCCCCTACCACGAATCATGTTTCAATTCGTCTGTTCTCAAACGCAATTCGTTTCCGCACCAAATCGGTAGGGAATGTGACTTAGATCAGCAAAATTGGCGTTTCAAATGGTGAATCGAGATTTAGGATCTACGTAAACCCTAATTTTGTTAAATGAAGGGAAAATATAACATAATTTGTGCTTTAATTATGGGGCTTTTGATAGGAATTTGAAATCGAGTGGATTGAAGTGTTTTGATCGTCGTTTGGGAGTGTATAATGAGGTTGTCTTCTCCGGTTGTCTTCCCCAGCGAAGTAAGAAGCTTGCTGCAGTGTGCTTGTCTTCTACTCTTCTTAAAAAGAAATTCCCTTTTTTCCCCTAGTTCGTTCAATCTGTTTACAGATGGGTGGGGTCTGGGGAAGTGGGGTTATTTCTTTTCCCCTTAATGGTATTTGCTCACGTGGTATATATGTGGTTGGAGTTTTTTCTTAGTTGCGCTACATGGGGAAAATAAGAACATTAAGTAGGCGCTTTCCTTCATGCAATAAGAATAGCTTTATCTTTTCATTCAAAGTCATATCATCTAAAATTTAAAATATAACACGGAATATAGATAGTTTTTTTCACATTAGTTGTTTATGAAACTTTTTTAAAAAATTGATAAAATAGCTGTTAACCAACTAAGGTCAGTTTATCTTTTTAAAATTCATAATCAGCGCGTATTATGTTCCATCGAATTATGTTCCTAAAATCCGTACCAAAAGAAAAACCCATCGCGATCCGAATTCTTCGACTAGCGAATCGCGTTCCGAGAATTAGGTAACCTTGTCCACAACTGAATTATTACAGAAATGAATTTAGCCTTTTCATCCGAATGGACATATGAAAGAGTAGTACCTGTGCGGCTCTTCTCCTCCTGGACTTTGTCAATGACCTATTCAGTAAACGCACCAAAAAAGAAGGGCAACAGTTCAGACAAAAGATTCTGTAAGAGGTATAATTTGATGTTTTAACTTTGTGAGAGCTATTAAAATAAAGCTGAGGCAGAAAGCAACAATTATTCAGGCCTAAGTCAATGCATATAGATAGGCAGTGTAACATAGTAGCATGAGTGCATGATATAATAATAGGACATTTAGTTAGATGTTCTGAAGCTTAGTTTAAAAGGCGCGAGGGGCATCGAGGCGCAAAGCGCAAGGCGAAGGGAGGCACAAGGCGAAGGGAGGCACAAGGCGAAGGCGCGCGCATCTTGTAGGCGAGGCGCACCTTAAGTGATAAATCATAACAAGAAATTATAGAACATATTTTACACTCAAAACACATAATAATTAACAAAGTATTAGCTGCTGTAATTAAAAAAAAATACCTGCTGATTGTAAAATTAGCTAATATAAAATATACCACCTACTGTTGTTAAAAAAAAATCTGAACAATGCTAAGAAGAACAGGATCAGAAGTGAGGTTCATCAAGAAAATAAAAAGTGCAGCAGAAGTGAGCACATAACAGAAGTGAAGAGGAGATGTGAAGAAAAAGAAAAAAGAAAGAAGAAAACAGAAAAAAAGAAAAAAAATTAGAAAGAGAGAAAAAGAGAACACGTGAAGTCACGATTCCTTATCTTGGTAGTGGGTACAGCTCACAAGTCACAACTCACAATAAAATAAAGTGATTAAGTGCCCTATCAAGCAACTTGGAACCGTAACGAAAAGTTCGAAGAGAAGATCACTGCAAATCACGGCTGATCTGCCAAAATGCTTTACCGGCGATGGCTACCGGGCCACTAACCATGGAGCAGTCTGGTCGGCAGCCACTGTCATGAAGATTGACCTTCTATTGTCAACTTTTACCAAATTCTAAGAATTAGGGTTTCATAAAATTGGGGATTTTTTTATTTAGGATTCAAATTGAAGCAATTTTATGCAATTAAATGCTCAATCTTACTCGAATTTAACTCCTAAAGCATGGGTAAGTTTTAATTTACAGAAAATTTAATGATTTCTAGTTCTAAACTCAGATCTCCTCTTTCTCTCTCGCGTTTTCCCAGTAAGCGTCCAAGGCGATAGCCATGCGCTTCTCGTAGGTCACTTCACCTAGGTCTTCGGATGTGATTTTCCTCACGCCTGGACTCACCCCTCGCCTTGGGCGCACTTTTTAAAACTAAGTTCTCAAGAAACAGTCCCTCCTCTTTTCTCTTTATAAAAATATTTAATTTTCATCTCCCCCTCCCTCAGATTTTAGTTCCTCGTGTTGGGCTTTTGGATATCTGAAGCCTACTGATCCAGAACCAAGAGCAGAAGCCCCTTACAGCTGCCCAAACACCCCGGCGTTACCACTACCCATAATAGCATCCCTCCCTAATTCCTGTACCAACATAACCTATTCTGCCCAACTGAAAACCTTCCGCCTAACACAGCTTCTCTGCCAACTCAATCCCTCACTTCACTGCAAGCCCAAGAATAATACCACAAAAGAAGGCCAAATTGGTGAACCTCTCAAAAAAATAAAAAACTAAACTGGTGAAACGAATTGGTCATTGACATATTAGTAAATAGAAGAGCTCCAGCAACAAAAATTAATCAATAAATGACGCTCCACATCTTTTTTGCTGTTGTGATAAATAAAAAAAAGGGTATCATACACCCCTGAAATCTTTTTTCTTTTGTTGGACTTTTACCCTTCTTTCCCATTTCAAATCGAAGCCAGCTATCTAATACCTTTTTGATTTGGTCATTTGAGCTCAACTTACTAGGAAAATGGCATGCAGGGAGAGTAAAGAAAGAAAAAAATGGCATTTTTTTGGGGGGGGGGGGGTATATGCACCCGTTTTGGCAACCCGGCAGAAATAACAGCCTATAGACTGATGGAACTTTCTGTTCAGCAAGTTGTCATTGAAGCTCTCTTTTTACTAATATGCCAATGATCTTACATTATTTACGAATTGGAAAATCGATCCTAGAAAAATGGAGAAAACGTTCAAACTGAAGCATGTATCATGTCGGCTACTGAAAATTGGTTGTAATCACCAAATGACCAAAATCGAGCTCTAAATCTATAATGCATTGGTCAAAGATGATTAAGGATAAGAAAAAACAGATCTTCCTGGATTTTGGTCGTGGGTGAGTGAGAGCACTGCTAATGGTAGAGGAATTGATTTAGGTGAAAAACTAAGATGGGTGCTTTAAGTTAGGATAAAAGAGATAGAAATAGGTGGAGGAGAAATGGAGGGTTCACTAGTGAAGTACGCTAAAAATGATTTACTCTTATCATCCTACATTAGTTTGAGCACTTAATATGTTGTGCTATTAATTGTTATTGTTGTAATGGGAAAGTAATGAGATCAGAGGTAGTGGAATATTTTATTTAATGATATCAGGTGGGTCGGGATTAAAAAGTATAAGTGGACCAAAGTGTTAAGTATGAGGTAACAAAATTTAGGGCTCTTTTCCAAACAGAACTGTTCAAACTCTAATGTATGGCAGATGGAAAAAGAAAGTGTTAACATGGGACGGAGGGGATAATGACATAATTCCTCCAAAGTAAAATAAACGAAAAGGAGAGGCACGGGGATTACAGCGAGGAGAGAGACAGAGAAAAAAAAATGAGGGATCCATATGATGAAAAGAGGGATAGAAAGAAGTGTGTCAAATAAAGTAATGTTATATTTATTCTGAAACAACCTAAAATGGCAAGTGTTTCATTTACTTTAAAATGGAGAAGTATGTGTTTTTTTGGTTTGTAAACCAAAATATAATGTTGAGCAAAAATGATTATTTTGTTTTTGTTCCTAAATTAATTTCCTCATATATTCCTTTCAAAGATACTCTTCTTTTCCATTTTACAAACTACGAGGCTCCATAGATTGCCGGATAAGCAACCTTATATGTTGGAGACAATAACAAATGTCGAAAACTTATGAAGAATCGTTCTTTTGGAAAAGACAAACATACAAAGTAACCCAGACGAGTTTTGGGGGTAATTTTAGTCAAAGCTGATGTGAATTTGAAGGCTCGTTCTTTAATGTTTTGCTCTAAAGATTGTATCTAGGGTTATTTGAACCAAGAACACAAATCTTCATAACTAGTGAAGGCTTAATTCGATTCTTGATTGAATGTAGGCACAGTTCAAGCACACTAAGGGTGGACGAGTTAGATTATGAAGGATATGAATTTATTAGTTCCTAACCAAGGATTAATAACAACTATGAGTTGCATTCAAAGCCAAAGCTTAATAACAACAAAACCCTAAGCCTCTCTCTTCTCTCTCTACCCTAACCACAAAACCCTAGCCACAAAACCCCGCCGCAGCAGGCTCGCTGGTGGCCGCACGTCGCCGGCGAGCCTGCTGCTTGTCTTTTTCGTGTTCGTCGGTTAGTGGCTTCGTTGGCTTTCCCTTCGTCGCCGGTTTTTTGTTCGTGTTTTGGGCTTCTCTGTTCACAGGTGAGGTCCGTCGCCGCCGTGTGTAGCTTCATGTCGCCGCCAGTTCGGGTCTTCCGCCTCCCCCCTCCCCAGTCGCGTCAGTCAGGTCTCCTTCCCCTTCCCTTGTTTTTCGTTTGTTGGGTTAGTATTTGTTCTTTGTTTCCGCCGCTAATGTTAGCGGTTAGTGTCGTTATTTTAGTTTTGTCGTGGCTCTTAATCCTGTTTTTCCCTGTTCCTTCGTCGGGCTTCCCTTCTCCCTCCCCTGTTTTAGTTAGTCGGGCCTCCCCTCCCCGTTCCCCTCCTAAGTTCGAATGGTTTAGTTGTGTAATCACCCCATCCCCTGTTCGGTTTTCGTCGAATTCCTTATTCCTTGTTGTGGTCCGTTTTGTTTGGGCATCCCTCTCCTCACCCCCGGTTATTGGGCTTCCCTCTCCCCTTCCCCCCTAGTTAGGTTATTTATCAGTTTGGTGGTTCTACAAATTATTTGCAAGTTGAATCAGGGATGGTGGTGTAAGGTTGTAGTAATAGAATCAGTAGGTTTTTTGAAACGTTTGTTGAAGGAACAGGTACGTCAGATGGATGAGAAGTGTGAGTTTGGTCGAGGCGATGTTCGGTTTTCATGGTTGGACATTATGTTTTCCGGTTTCATAAACCGGAGGTTTCTTCGAGAGCTCACCATGTTTAGCTCTCATTTTCGCTTGGCAATGATCTTACTGGTCTTTGCCTTGAAAATTTCAAATCTGCAGGCGGCACCCCAGTATCATCTGGTGGATTTCAGCACACCCCGTTTCTCCTTTACGGAGAAACAAGACATACTCTCGACAGAGAGTCATGAGTCACCTAGGAATGTGACTCTTCCACAGATCATGAGCCAAGAATCCCACACGTCAGAAGTTCGTTGGGATTGCTCATGCGGCGAGATGCAAATCTTGCCTTTGGTTCGTTGTCCGGATCGTGATCGACATTTGCTTCTCCTACCACATCCATCAGTCATTAGTGTTTTCACTTCATCAGCACAATTATCGACCAGTGGCGCGCTACTTAATAGGCGGCTTTGTATCGGCTTTGTTTCTTTTTGTTTTTTAGGGCATGTAAGAGCTCATAAAGCTCCTTTAGATTTTCCTTTGTTTTCTGTGTGTTTGTATTAGCACTAGGTTGTATTTCCTCTTTTAATCAATGTACGTTTTCTTGATGTCAAAAAAAAAAAAAAAAAAAAAAAAAAAAAAAAAAAAAAACAAAGCCAAAGCTTAAATTCACTCCGCAAACGTTAATTTACAAAGGAATACGGTAAACTCAAAACATCAACTACTACTCTATTCATGATAACCGAAATATATATAGTACATAGAGCCCTAAACTAATGCAACTAATAAAGCTTTAAAGATAATAACAAATAACTAACTAGATAGAGAAGCTACTTGGAGACCAAGCAAGGAATCCTCTTCACACGCCTAATCCTAACAAACTCACGCCTAACATTAATTAAACTAGCACAAATTAAATTAAGACCTAAAATAGGAAAACAAACCCTTTCAAGTGAAAGGTAAAAACCCATAGGTAAAAGAATCCTAATGCAAATTAAACACCTAAATTACATAGTTTCCTAACAGAAATAGGGAACTACATAAAGTATCCTAAGAGAACTAGGACTTCTTAGTAGGGAAGCCAATCAAGCCAACCATGTACACATCAAAAGCGTGAAAAGAAATTAGATATATTGTGGGCCTTACATAGTTATATATGCAATTAAATTTTAAGATAGTAGACATGTTCAAAAGATATATTGCTACTATACCTCAAAACAATTAAAACAAGGCAAAGTAAAACGAAGAACAGAAAAAAGACAAAAGATAAGATAAGATGTTAAATCACAATTTATGAAAACATATCTGCTGTTTGTACATGTTTAAGGTTCTCTAATGATTGGGAATTAAATTTGTTATTCAAATGGGAACCATGCTACTGGAATTTTGGGTCTGAGCTCTAAATCATTAAAAATGATGTTTGGGTAGTATCATATCAGATAATTAACTACATAAAATGGTTCTAGGACTTTCTTAAGACCCAGCAATGGTGACAATCCAATGCAACAAAAGGTGTCATTGGACTTCACATAATTCTGGATTTTGATTTTCAACAAAGATTCAAGAGTACACATTTGCCCTATACAATAGAGCACATAATTCAAACACCATAAAAAAAATTTAAGGAAAAGAGGGGAAATAGCATGCTGAAGATTCAATAGGTTCATATATGCATTACATAATATACCCCGAAATTCTTCAGAGGAGAAAAAGATATCAATTTCTTACCTCATCGGGTACTCGTAGATACTTGATAGTATTACCCCGGATATAACATTCAGGCATTCTCCAAAACCTGTCTCCATCCTACAAACACCACCATTCAAGCAACAAGATCAAACACACAACGAAAACCAAGCATATCCAGAGAAAGAAGAAAACTACAATATACATTTCACATCGAAAATTTGAGGAAAGTAAACCCCACAAATCAAAAGTCAGACTTTATTCACCTTAGAGGTACAGATTACTTCACGAAGATGAATGTTCATCCATGTATCACAGTTAACCAAATGCCCATTATAAGTCTCCCCATTCTTCAATTCCACCAACTGTTATGAAATAAACCAAAAACACAATTTTGGGTATGTCAAAAATTTAACCCAGTCAATAACAAGTCTTTATACTTTCAAGTGTCAAAATAGGATCTCTTTATTTTTTTGAAAAATCAGAAAACTACTAAAACTTAGAAAATGTTAAACAGCAAATGGGGTATTAAGATTCTAACCATGGGGTGGCCCTGCGCCGTCTTCAGTAGTGACAGAGGAAGCTAAAAATGACAAACAATAAGCAAATAACCCTTGAAAATGGGGAGAGGGCAGTAAAACAACAGAAAAAAATAGAAATATATTACCATTCTCAAGATTAATTGATCTTACTGAAGAATAATCAACTGCAAAAAAAAAGAAAAAGAAATTCAAATTTCAGAAACGAATTGTAAAACCCTAAAGCAGAAAATTCAAAAGCATAAGCAAAAAAAAACACAAGTGAAGTAATTGTAAAAACCCTAGAAAAAAATAGACGAAAAGAATAAAGAATACAGAATCATATTACCCGGATTAGTGTTTCGTGTAATTTTGGTGGCCGGAGAAGAAAGACTGAAGGTGAGAAGGGGAGTGGGAAGAGCAGGTTGTGGCGTTGTGTAGTTTCTCCCTCTTTATTTTCGACTGAGATCAAATCAAGTCTCTCAAGCGGGGTTTTCACGTTCTTGCCTTTTATTCGAGAGAAAGTATTCTCCTACTAGCTTTTAACCCGTGCAAAATACACGGGAGGTTGGTCCCGTGTAAATCTATGTGTTGCAGTTTGTTTATTAAGTAGTGTTTTTATTCTAATTTATCTAATTCATAATTATTAAAATCCAAATATCTAAAGTTGAAAGATTATAAAATATAAAATTATATATCACGATATTTGTTACAACATTTTAAAGTTTGGAAATTTTATAATTGTGATATATAAATTGATAAATACGTTATAAAACAAAAAACACATCAACATGCACAGGAAGTTTTTTGTTTTAAATTTAATATTTTAGGATGGTCTCGTAAAATTTATTTTGAATATTAGCTCGTGATTTAAAGTTTTTATAATAATATCGTGTCTTAAGAATACATTTTAAAATCGGTTTAAGACTTGTGCCACTTGCACGGGAAGTTTTTGTTTTAATACTTCCTCCGTTCTGTTTTAAATGAAACATTGGATGAAATGTCACTATTCACTGATCAATTTTAACTCCAATTTATCGTTATTATATAAAGAAAAACATAGTTAATTAATGGGATCCTGTTAGATTCGTCTCGATGCATACTATCAAATTATAACTTTTTTATATTTTTTACGTGTACACAACTAAAGATATTAATGACTAAAGAAGCGCGTTGGGTTGCGTGAAAAAGCAAACGTTTCATTTAAAACAAAACGAAGGAAGTATAAGATTTTATATTATCTCTCCTAAAATCATGGTGAAATTACTTAACCCGTTAATCTATAAGAATGATAATATAAAAATTAAGAATATAAAAAAAATGAAACATATATATAAGTTTGAAAAAGTAAATTTTAGTTTGTTATTCCCATCTACAGGTTTTCTAAAGTATGAGTGGTCGGTTATAGGAAATCAATGGTTGAATTCATGATTATTTACTTACATAAAATAAAAAAAAATTGTTCAACACTTTTGAATTGGTATGAAGTACTTTTGACATATTATTATCAATTTCAATGATTATAGTCAATGTTTTTAGACTTTAAGAACTCATGAGATAATTCTATCTAAATTTTAAAACTAATAACATGTGTTTTAAATTTTATGATCTTGTATCGAGAGTATTAAATGTGGCTATGACCCGTATGTTATATAATTATGATTTTTGTAAAATGGCCTTGAAATCTGAAAATTTTGCTCATACTTTTAAACTGGCAATATAAAATACTTTTTACATGTTTCCATCAATGTTATTGACTATACCATCCGTGCTTTTAAACTTTGAGAACTACATTAGAACAATTCTATCTAAATTGTAAACTAATAACTTGTGCTTAAATTTTATAATCTTGTGTTAAGAATAATTAAAACTGGTACGTTGAATAGTTACAATTTTAGGGAGAAGTGTTTGTTGTTGTAATGATTACTTAGCTTGTGTTTAATCAATATTCTTGTATTGAGAATAATTAAAATTGTCTTATGACTCGTGCATTATACAGTCAAAGTTTAAAGATGTATGGATTATATTATACAATGAATATTAACTACACGATTTTCGTAACTCATATAAATATACTATCTAGTGTTGCAAGTTGTTCCGATATAAGCATATAATATAATTTTAAGTTATTAAAAGATTTATGCATAATATGATGTAATTGATAACCCCTGCCCCATTTGACCAACCCATTTTCTATTCCTCTATCTCTATCTCATTTTAGAGTTTCTTTTATGTATTCTCAAATGAAAATGAAAAAAAAAAAACTAAAAAAAATGTCAAAAATTGCTACGGTGGGAATCTGCAATTGCACAAATCAAAAAAGTTGGCCAAATTTCATGAATCAAGGTAAATAACAGTTGCATTTGCTCGATGATTTTTCTTTTCCTGAAATTGTTTCATATTTTGTGTTCAATTGCAGAGGATGTTCAATTCTCACAGTTCTAAATAAATGGGTTGAAGACTTCAAGTGTACCTTTTTCATAGTCGCCCGGTTGATTTTCCTTGTTGATCGTTGATGATTTTCCCTGCTTCCTTGCATGCTTTTCTCTATCATCACCCATTGTACTACCGTTTTGAGAGTATTAAACTGAAAGTTTTATTTTTATCAACTCATACTCATACCATTGTACTGCTATCAACTCATGTGTAAAGATATCTATAATTATATATACGAAATACTGCGGATATCATAATTAATTAGTGGTTGCTCTGAAACTCATCTATATAATACTATAAAAACAAACTCATCTATATAATACTATAAACTCATCTGAAACTCATTGCATTATACTAAAGAAAGAAACACAGCAATATTTACTAATCTTGTGTTTTCTATAATGATAATATAGACATTTTAGAAATGTAAGTTAGAAATATTTCATTTAATACACAAAAAATAATACTTTATTTGCATAGTTAAAAAAAAAAAAGAACAAAATCTATATAAAAAATTCTTGTGTAACTGTTAATGTGAATTATGTTATATCCAAAATTCTCGTGTATTGTGTAACTGTTATTGTGAATTATGTTATTTGTTTCTTGAGTTCTTGTCTTCTCTTTCACTTTTTTAAAATGAAAAAAATTATGGACTATTCTTTACCTATTTCCTTCTCATTCACTTTCAATTATGGACTTTTTGTCTCTTTCACTTCATATTGCCCAACACATCATATCCATCTACTTCATATTACTCACCATTTTTTCACCTACTTACCCAAACCCAAACACCATAAAAACACCCACTACAAACCAATTTTTTTTTTATAAAAAAAAACGACTTTAGCATCTCATTTGAACTTAATTTTGGAACTTAAGTCCCACCATTTTTCATACAAAAAGAAAAGAATCATCTTCTTTTTCTTCATGCTACCACCAACCTTCTCATTCCATTCGTTTTTTCTTAACTTGGATAATCATCAATCATATTTTCAAGATTTTATTGGGTTGAGTTGATCTATTTCTCTCTCATTTTCATCTCCCCTCTATTTAGCAACCATCGATCGGGATTCCTGACCAGTGTTGCTTCATGCTTGCGGTTCCTAACCGGCCAATGCAATTGTGTGTTGTTTCATTGTTCCTCCATTGTTGTTGGCTTACTGCTCTAGTCGTGGTAGATCGATCAAATTATTTTTTGCGAGGAATGTTATTGCTTGAGAATTAAAAGCTATCAATACTGCCGGCGATTTGTTTCTTGCTCTCTTCTCACAATTTTCTAGTATTTCATTGTATTGTAAAAATCATATTGTAAAGATGAGCATGTCAAAAGATCTTTAAAAAAATCAATTTGCTGCAGTATTGATAGCTTAGTCAAATTTGTTCATAATTTTGCGAGCATATAGCCTTTTTTACCTATACAGATAATCATGCTTAGTCAAATTTGTTCATAATATAAAATGACTTATTTGTATCTCTCCTACCTCTGTTTTAGTCCTCCCACCAAAATGTGTGTTGGAAAGACATCTAAGTTACTTTTAACTAATATTTAGAGAATAGAAACTGAAATAAGCTACAAAAGATTTTCTAGATTGGGTTTCAGCAAGGAAGCTACGTTAATGATTCTTAATTAACTCTTTAAATGTATCATATTTTATGGTTGAGTGATCTTGAAACACAAAATTTGAAACAAAATAAAAAAAGCCATAACAGTAATCAGAATTAAACTAAAACAATCTAACTTGAAAGAAATTATGAGCATTATATGCAATTAGAAATTACATTCTAAATTATTCCCTTCATTTCCCCATGATATATACATTGTCTATTGATAATTTCTTACAATCATCAGTGTTTTACTTCTACGGTTACTAAACTCTATTGGAATTTACTTCATGTGCCAAACTGCCAACTATTACCCCTAGTTATTCCTAAATTATTCAGATGAATAGGAAGAGTTGCATGCAAAAAAAAAGAAATACATCTTATGTATCAAAGTTCACTGAAGAAGCTGACATGATTGACCTCTTTACACCTTGCTTAACAACCACCATTGAAAAGCTACCTCGGAAATTATCTCATAATTTTTGTTGCGATGTGTAGATAATAATGGAAGAGGAATGCTTGACAGGAAGAGAGGAGTCTTGAAATGTGGAGGTGTATAGCTCTTAAGAAGCAGCGCACAAGCTATAGCAGCTGTGAACTTTCATGATCTTAGATATATAGAATTTTCATGTGATGATATAATGTTATACTGTAACAGCTTGCACTTCCGAGCTGCTAGCTAATTATACTTAACATTTATAAAACTCAATTAGCACTTAATAACCTCGAATTAACTATTTACTCGCAGCGGAAACAAAACCTTTTTACTCGATCCTGGAACCTATGGGTTATGGGCCCACAACAAATTATCTTCAATAACCAAATCACAGATTACATAATACATTACTCGATTCCCAAAATAATATAATACTTATATTTCACGCACTAAGAACTTGAATACTTCTAATTACAACTTAACATCCAAACTTTTCCTTTATGATCCATTCGGAGCTTCCAACTCAAGAACCTGCAATTACAGAACAGAAATACAAAACAAAAACGAAAAACTAAAATGAGTGGAAAACTCAGTAACTTTACTCCAGCCCGTCAAAACGGTTTTGATTCGTAAACATTTTTCATATCAGAAACAACTTGGTAATTGTTCGGAAATAATTCATCTTTTAAATATAATGCTGGCATAGCTTAATCACATTACATAAATCGCTGGCAAGTACAGGCTTATAACATAACTTAACATAATATTCGACCTTATCTGGTCTTACTCATATACGAATCATTTTACTCCACCTGGACCTTGCCCACTATTCATCTCAGTTCATAAACTAAGCCAGCTAAAACCATTTCGAAAACATTTTCTCATTATCATACTCAAATCACATTTCTAGAATACTTTATAGTTTCCGAACAATTCCAATAACATAACAAAAGTATTATTTTTTCATAACCATCAAATATCAATTCACAATTAACTTATAAATATGCATCTATAACCATGGCCTTGACTATAAGCAATGTATGATATTGAAAACACAATACAACATGGGCATGTAAATTCATTTTGCTGAACATAAAAGTTACCTCAACGCTATCCAACTCCATAATAAACTCAAGAAAGATTATATGCAACCTCGAAGAATCATGAACTTGATCACCAACTCTGACTTAACTCCACAATAATTCACCTCAACAATAATAGTGATAATTAATATTCATTCTCACTGAAATTCAGATAAAGAAATTGGCTTGCTCTTACTTTCTAAACTCTTTCATGAATTAACTACATATAATTGTATGACAACCCTTCCACTAATCTAACTCATATACAAAAGGAGTGTTATTGCGACGCTTTTTAACCCATTTGGCGACGCCAAAAAGCGTCGCTAAATTTGCTTGCGACGCTGTCTAAAAGCGTCGCGTCAATTGAGTCGGTAATTTACAACACGTAAAAGCGTCGCCATTCTCGACGCCTAACATAGTCCCCAATTGTCTCATCGCGTAAAAGCGTCCCATTCACGATGACTTGCAGCACCTTGCCGCGTCTAAATCTGGACGCTTTTTGGCGTCGTTAAAAGAGAAGTTGGATTCAAATTTTAATTTCATTTGGCAAAATTTTATGGCTATAAAATGTATTATTTCGTTTTTGTAGTCCCTTTTTCTTTTTTTTTTAATTAACAAATATATATATATATATGAGCATACACACATGTACATTTACTCTAGAATAAAAACAAACTTTGAAACTTGAAGATATATATATATATACTAAGGTAAAAAAAATTACTTTAATCAATATATTACAAATATATACTAAGATAATTAAAATCCCTACAAATATTGCATATTTACCAAAATTCTAACCATATATATATATTTTCTATAAACATAATTGCAAATTGTATGTCGTAGTTAAGTCTAATTAATAAAAATATCCAAAGTGAAGTAACCTTGAAAATAAGCTAACTAATAAGATCTAGCGCGCTAACAAAATAGATGACGATAATGATGGTAGCTACTTTGAAGCCATCCGTTCTTGATCTGTTGCACCTTCATTATTTTCAAGTACCTTCAAAAGGAGATAAAAATTAGGAAACTTGAAGGGAAGTGTTGTCACTGGCTTATCATCAGCAAGTCCTTGACATGCTAGGCCGAATGCATATCCAAGCGCGGTAGCAACTGGTATTGCTACATCATTACCCACTTGTATTACCTCAATCGATGAACCAAATAATGAAGACTGCCTTGGTTCAATCACAGGTTGTTTAAATTTGCATATTCTTTCCCATATTGTACTTTGAGAGGCCACATTGCCACGAGACTAAAACAAAATGAAGCTTGAAATGAGTAGACATTTCAATCAAACACGAAGTTTTAGGATAAATTCAATGTCTTACATTGTCCTTCCAGCAACTGATACATTGTTCCATGACATAGTATGATGGGAAGAAAACGAGCAGCCCATCAGGCACTATCCGAGCAAAAT
This sequence comes from Beta vulgaris subsp. vulgaris, assembly GCF_026745355.1. Classification (NCBI taxonomy): domain Eukaryota; kingdom Viridiplantae; phylum Streptophyta; class Magnoliopsida; order Caryophyllales; family Amaranthaceae; genus Beta; species Beta vulgaris. Next base: position 27,929,951 of record NC_079208.1, read on the forward strand.
TGACTGCATGTATTAATAGGATACAAAACTGAGAAACAACAAAAAAGAGAGAGGTAATAAACAATGTAAACTTTCACTAATACTTTTACTAAGTGCTGGAGTTATTATAAAAAGCCCTCTTCTCCCCCTCCTCCAACCCCCAAAAAGCTAATTGCCCCACCTAGGACCTCCAAGAACTCAAGCAGAGCTCCTACCATATGATAACTATTACTGCAGCTCCACAGGGAAAGGATATCGGGAAACTTTTATTTAGTATACTGCAGAAACATGCTACCACAGAGGAAGTTGATTCGAGCTTATAAACAAATAGCAATCAATATTTTCCTTCATTCCCTTGCTTTTTTCAAAGGCCTTTATGTTCTCTTTCTCCATGACTCTATCATAGAAGGTAGACTATTCACTTTGTGCTTTTACACACAATCTATTATCATACGATTTGGCCTAAAATGAAGTGTCGAAGTCTGAATTCAAAAGTTTCGAAACAGCAGATCAAAAGCTTAAGACGAGAGCATCAAAGTGTCATTGTCCAATTGAAAAGAATTAAAAGTTACCTGGTTGTGAGGTTCTGCCCTGTTGATGACTGTCGAAACGGTCTCATCCCACCACAACCTACCAAATGGCCTGGAAGAAAGATTTGTAATGTATGAAATCATGGTAAGAATGAAACCGGTTAACAAAATAAGCTGCAGAAAGAGATAGAAAGCGTAGCCCTACTTGGAAGAAGTTCCTCGAACAAAATTTAAAGCATAATCAGGCACCTAAATCATCATAAAATCATGTCAAGGTTATTTCATTGATCAAGCAGATTAAACATGTAGGAAGGCATAGAAAAGATGTATATACCAAAGGCTTCTTTGAGGGAAGGAACACTCTTTCCATAGAAGGATCCAAGTAGACCTTGTTCTTAGAGTCTACTAGCACCCCAGGCAAGTTTATAAAATTAGCTCCCTGGTTCAACAACGAATATCGTAGGCGTGAGAACAAGCAGAGGCAAAAGAAGATTGAATATTAAGATTAGTTCTGCAAGAAAATATGCTTCTGAGCCTTCTTTTTTGGAATCTGACAGACTCTTTGATAGTCATCTTTGTTCAATTGCAAAGGGCGATGATCATAAAGAGCACAATCTAATGCAACTTCAGCTGACCCGTTAAATGGCATCATATCTGGAAGACAAGATTACACAATCCAATCCATCAAGAAATTATCTACAGATGAAGCAGCTATAATGGTCTGCCATCTTCGGTAACAAAAAACTCACCTTCTCTTTTCAGTCTAATGTATTGCTGAAATTTCGAAACAGGAGCTCCTTCATAAGGCCTCTCATCTTGTTCTTCATAATTTGTAACCTATAAAGGTGTGAGCAGCACAAAAATAAATTCAAACCAAGCATTTTCATACAGCAATATCACCAGTAAAAGCACTAAAAACATCCAACAAAGACATACAGAAGGTAAATCTGAGATCGCATCCTCCAATGATAGAGCCTTTGACAGGGAAGGGCAGCTCTTTTTTCATGTGAAACATAAACAACTTGCAATTGTTACATCAAAAACCTAGAACCAAAAGCATTCAGATGAACTTAGCAGAGAGAATAGCATGGAGATCAACTGAAAAGCTGAAGTTCCTCAAAAAAAATAGTGCATATCTCCAAAAAAACAATATGATGGACAGACGACTCCCTCTAAAATTAGTACAAGACCTCTCAAACTCCATCATCTTGCCACTAAAATGTCAATTTATTCAAAAGCCTATTTATTTGTTGCAAGAAAGTCATCTCCCTCTCTCACATTAGGATTGCAGCTGAAATTCTGAACCGCAAAATATTGCCATTTCCTCGTTAACTAATCTGTATCTTTCTCAGAAATCTCTCCAGTTCCCTTTTACAATTGTTCTTTACTCTAGAAAATCTCTCATCCAGATACTGCCAGTCCTTGCAAGAAGTTCCATAAATAATATGCATCTCTTATCTTGGAAACCGAACTCTAGCATGAAATGAGTAGCAAAGTATTAAATACTATTCACGACCTTATGTCCATCCATATCACGTATACACATCCTATGCCCCAAAATTTACTCCCGCCATCAAGAAACTTAAGATTATCTCTCTATATACTTTGTAGTCTGTAGGATGTGAATCCAACTCGACCACAAGCAGTTTAGGCAATGAGCACATATACATACTCCTAGACATTCAACCCAAATATTCTAGAACTATAATACTTTTATATCATCAAGAGTTCAACCACAAAAATACATCCAGTAAGCAGAAAATGAAAACAATTTATTGGCAATTCCAACTCTATACATCCCAGAACCATAGTTATCATACTTGATAAAACTAGTATTCAGGAAAAGATAAACAAACAATGATCAGTGATCAACAATTTCAGCGCAAGCCCGACATCCCTGACCGACTTACCGTCTCCGAAAAAAGAAGAACAAAGGTAAAGGATTAGCAATAGCGAATGCAAACTTACAGGCAAAACAACTAGCTTGGCACCCTTTTGAGCAGCATCCTCAATAGCCTTTCTAGCATGATCAATGTTCCTTGCTTTATCCGCTGTCACAGAAAGCTGGCAAAGCCCTATTTTAAACTGCCCACCAAAATTATCAAAGAAATATTAAACCTCAATTACCAAATTTGAAAACGCACCTGAGAGCCTAAATCTATTTTAAAGACTAATAGCTGCAAAAACTTCTCAGAAACATCAAACACCTGTACCAGGCACTTCGTTACCCCTCATTCTAGATTTGAGACTTAAAGCAACATGTCCGAGTAGTTCTATTGAAATAAAATGCAATACAAGAACAATAAACCTCGGCACAAATATAAACTTTTCAAGAGAGATTCAAATTGCAGAATCAACAGTTTCCAAAAACTGGCCCTATTGTAAATCATAATGCAATGACTAGCTAGAAAATAATCATCAACACCATTCTTGGAAATACGTCGAAACAATCTCATCAACAATACTGAAAATTGATATGCAAAATGGACGGAAATTAACTGAATAAAAAAAGAGAATTGCAACAGAAACTGACCGCGCGAGAATAACAGGAGGAAGAGAAGCAACGATTTCTTGAAATTTCTGGAAAGATTTCTCCATATTCAACCCATTTTGTTCACAGCGACCAGTTGAAACGCTAGAATCGGTACTACAAGCAGTCAACAACAGTTTTCCACGATAATTTCTTGGACGATTAAACTTGAAATTACCAAAATCGATTCCGAATTCGGTTCTGAGCTCAATTCTGACGCCATTTGTGGAAATTAGATGCTGATTGAAGCCATATAACAACGAAAAACGTTCAATTTTATGCTAGATTTGAGAATGAGATTGAATTGTGAAGAATTAGGGTTCGTGTGTGCGTGGAGTACTGAAATGGGAAGTTAGAGTAGGCGGTTTTGCTTCTTGTGTAGCATTCCTAAGAATCTGCGCTATTTAATGTAACACGTGCACTGCACGTGTCTTGAACGACGCCTAAAAGCAACGAGCATCTTGTCGACGCTTTTAAGCATCGAAGATAGGCGGGAATTTGCAAACCCCCTAACGCCTACATCCACGCGTCGAGGACAAAGCGTCTCGAACGTATGGCTTTTGTAGTAGTGATATCATCAATCTGACATGCTAACTTATTAATTAATACCAAGTTCAACTCTACTTACTTCACTTACTAATATAATAAAACTCATTTCAATTTATAAACCGCAAAATGAATAAATCACAAATACAAAAACTGATTTTACAACTCATTATCGAAATGCAGTTGATAAGATACTAATTTTCCACCATTTAGTGATAATAATGAAGGAGACAAACTGATTTTAAAAACTTGTAATATCGTATATACCTTGCAAAGTGAACCCAATTCTGGCTTTTTGGTGTTTCTTTGAAACAAAAGAAAAGGAAGATAACCACATGCAACAACACTTAGAGGAGGAGGGCAGCAGCAATCAAAGCAATCAGGCAGAGAAAACAGAGCAACAATCACGGAGCAAAGCAGCAGCAACACGACAAAATACAGAACCAGTGTAGAACTTCCAAATAGCATATCTTCTAGCTCACAACTCCAAATTCAGTGATTTTTGGGTCGAAATTCATTAACTTTTTGAGATCTACAACATTGATCTTGATACTTTGGCCAAAATCGGACCACATGATTAAGATATGTGGCTGGACAGAAACTCGTGATACAAAAGAGAAAGAAAACACATGAGTTTTAATTCGGGGTTCTTCAACATCAAAGAACGAAGAAGAAGGGTAAGAGCACGAGCATGGAAACTGAGCTTAGGTGAGATTATAGAAGAATTTGGGTAATTAAACTGAAGATATTTGATAGAAGAATTTACCACTCAAATTGGAAGCTTGCTCGATTTGACACGATGAAAATTTGCTTGAAGATGTGTCTTTGAGAAGAGATGACACGGGAAAGACAAGAAAGATGAGACTTATATTCTCTTATAATAAAATCAACTATTAATACTAAAGGTAAGTAAATAAATACCATATGACAATATACATATGGCAATTTTCATTCTTTTTCTTTAAACCCCCAAATATATTTAACAAAAAAAAAAAAAAACGACTTATAACTAATATCATCATTAAGCTAAGTTAAATAATTAGCCTTTAATTAATCCTGCTTAAGATATGGGCTATTACATATACCATCTATTATATATGATAGCAACGAATACTTAATCAGAAGCAAATCATGATTTCTTTTATTAACTAATTGTTCAAAATAACTTAAATGGCAATTTAGAAAAAGCGAATCATGATTAAGGGGATTTAGTTTCCTTTCACAATAATGATTTCATTTAATTTAGCTTCTTAAAATGAATATACTAAGGATGGAATATCTTTGTTTCCTAAAATATCGTAATTAAAATCTTAATCAGAAGGTATAATTATTTTTAAATTTTAAAAGTCGAAAATTTCTAAACATGTAGACATAAGCCAAAGGAATACTTTAACAAAAAGCTGCCACGTCAGCCAATTTAATTTGATCATGACACCTAAGCAAATCCTTATTGCTTTATAGTATTATATAGATATATAGATATCCGATATTGAACGACGTATTTCATATCATAGCATTTTTGTAATTTTACCAATAAATTAATACAAATCAATCAATATATATGTATATATATATATATATATATATATATATATATATATATATATATATATATATATATATATATATATATATATATATATATATGTTTAAGTTCATATGAGAATTTCCTTGTCAAAAAAAAAAAAATTCATATGAGTGAAAAATCGTGAGAACCACTCATTTTTCCTCATTTTACGAAGATTTTGATCATTTCATAACATTTTTGCTCATTTTTTGTTTCATTTATTATATGGTTTTGCTCATTCAACAATTTTATGCTCATTTTACGTTTTGCTAATTTTACTTTTTTTCTCATTTAACTTTTTTATGCTCATATAACGTTTTTCTTCTTTTAAATTTTTGTTCATTTTACGTTTTTAATAACTTAATGTTTTCTACTCATTTTATGTTTCTGCTCATTTGTTACTTTTTTTGGCTCATTTTAGGAAGTTCTTGCTTATTTTAAGTTGTTCTCACGGTTCTCACCATAAGAGGATTCTCACTAGAACCCAACCCTATATATATATGTGTGTGTGTGTGTGTGTGTGTGTGTGGAGTCGGGATATGTGAGAATTAACTACAACCTTTAGATAAAAAAAGAACTAAGGGTTGCGATTTGCCATACCAGTAATAACAAAAGCACTCTTTGAGCGACAACATTAAGCGTGAACAGTGAAAATTCACTGAGGAAAAAATCGAACATTCATCCTCTCATCATCAGTGCTACGATTGATTATAACCAAAAATTTGAACTTTTCTGTCCTAATCAAAATTCATCCATCAAGTAATCATCATCAAGTACGAAGTATAGACGTTGCTGTAGCCTCAAAATCAACGGCTATGAAGGTGACACGTGGCCTCATCGCAACCTTACAAGTGGCACGTACTTGTACTGGCAAAATACATGGGTCAAAAGTTTAGATGGGCTAAAGTACACTTTTCTGAGGAGAAAAGTGTACTAACGAGCTTTCTTGTGACCCAAACTTGTACTTAGGCCCAGTAAAGGTAAAGCCTACTTCTGTAAAAGAGTGAGGTGTACTGACCAATCAGCACCTGCCACGTGTCGCAGCATTATTGCTTAACCAATCAGGTGCTCCCAAATTAGGATGACATCAGGGTACAACAGTCATCTCAAACAGTATAAATAGTCCTTGAAATTAGGGGAAAAGTACGTTTTTCAGAGCATAGTACTGTTATTCTGCCATAAATTCTCTCTCTCTACTTTCTCTCTCTAAAAGTTCCTTTATATCCCTGATACCTGACTTAAGCTTTGGAGGGGGAATACCACCCAAACCTCCAGGGTGGGTCCCTTTTTGTAGGTTTCAAGGCAGAGCTCAGGTCCGAGATTCACTAGTACAATAAATGCTATTTGCTGCGGTTAAAAAGTGCCCTATTGCTGCGGTTTTGGGCGCGCAGCAATTAAGGGGGCAGCAATAGGTATTAATTATATTGCTGCGGTTTTAAACCGCAGCAATATCTCAACATATTGATGCGGTTTATAGCACAAAACCGCAGCAATATTATCATTTTTTATCAGAAAAAATCCAGTATGTTGCTGCGGTTTCTGGTCAAAACCGCAGCAATATGTCATGGTACAGGTAATTTTTTTTTTTTTTTGCATTTTGTACTAAAATTTGAAATATTAAAAGCAGCTCACTAACCCATCCATTATCCACCAAATTCACAGATGAACTTAAAAAAAATGACATTTGAATCTAATTAATATATAAAAATAAAAAAAAGATAGTTACAAAAATAATACAAAAAATCTAAAAGTAAAATAAAAAAAGCAAAATAAAAAAAACGGAATTACAACTAAATAACTAAAACATAATTACAACTAAAACAGAATTACAACAAAAAATATAATGAAAACAAAAAAGAAACTGAAAAAAAAAAGAAACTGAAAAAAAAGAAACTGAAAAATTAAAATTTCCTAAAACAAAACTGAACCGGATTTTGCGAAGGAAGCCACGACTCATGAGATCTGCGGATGAACGGCCGACGAACTGGAACCATCGTCGCTGAAACCGAAGGCGGCGAAGAGAGATCTGCGGTATTTCGCGTTTGCTGAAACCGAAGGCGGCGAAGAGAGATCTGCGGTATTTCGCGTTTGCTGAAACCGAAGGCGGCGAAGGCGTGGGACGACGATGGTGGCTGAGATCTGACGACTTCGCGTGGGACAACGGCCGACGACTGGAAGGGAGAAGACGAACGAATGACCGACGACTGGAAGGGAGAAGACGAAGGGAGTTGAATCTGGACACGGCCGTGGTTGAAGATGAAGGGCGTTGAATCTGGCGAACGGCCGTGGTTTCGCCAGATTCAACACGACCGGAACTCTGAAGAGAGAGAGGAAGAGAGGAGAGAGAGAGAGAGAAAGTTTGAAAAGTGCGTGAAATGAGAGAGGGGAGAGAGAGAGAGAGGAAGAGAGAAATTCTGAAGAGTGGGCGTGAAATGAGAGAGGGGTAGAGAGGAGGGATTGAAACCCTAGATTTTTTTATTATTAAATTTTTAACCATATTGCTGCGTTTTTTTAGGAACCGCAGCAATAGGTTCAAATAATAATTTTTTAAATTATTTTAATATATTGCTGCGGTTTTTGTCAGAAACCGCAACAATATATTTGGTCAAATCAATCAAAAATTTTCAAAAAAAATTCGTCTAAACCATATTGCTGCGGTTTTCTGACGAAACCGCAACAATATGGTTATTTTATATTTTTCCTTTTCTTTTTACGTGATATATTGGTGCGTATGGGTAAAACCGCAGCAATTAGCAATTATTCTACTAGTGATTCGAGTTCAGGCGTTGTTGCACAAGTCTCCAAGTTGAGAACCTACTATTGGTGATTGTAGTATTGATTTAGTAGTTTTACACTACGTAACATTTGGCGCCGTCTGTGGGGAGACGCAACAATGACTGATTGTCACTCATCCAATGTTGCTCGGAATGGGAGCTTTGAGATTTAAGTGGAAGATACAGTGGGTGACGAGAGGCCACCCCGAGGACGAGACATGCCTTCTGCAGCCATTCGTCTCTCTGGAGGGAGTAGGGGCCCGGTCATCCAGGAGAATCTTGACCGTCAAGTGACAACTAGTCATCTGGAAAATGTTTTGAATGACTTCCAGGCTAGGATGGCTGCTGTCATGGAGGAGCAAATTAATAACAATATGCTACTTTTTCAGGTTAATCCAGGGCAAGATGCTGCATTGCCGCTTAGGGGGCAGTCCCAAGAAGGCCGTCCAGGGACAAGCCGACCTCCTCGGCAAGAGAAGACAAAGCCACTGTCTAAAGGAAAGCAGCCAACCGTCAGTGAACCTAGAAGGAAGATGGACTGGAAGTTAGTAATTCGGCTGGGAGATAACATTCCTCCTAGTAGCCACAAGATTGAGACGGATGCTAGGGAGTATTTGGAAGCCAAGAGGGCAGCTGCTCTCCAGCGCTCGGCCTCAGGGTCTACTCCCTATATGAAGGATCCCCCATTAAGGGTTCCGTCTAGAACAAAAGGAAGAAGTCAAAGACCTTCGGCTGTTCAGCCAAGGCAGGAAAAACGGTTTTACAACCAATGGTGTATAGGCGTCAGGCCTTAGCCAACACCTCCTCAAACCCAGTGCTGAAGGAATATCGTCGGGAGCACATAACCACTAAAGGACATGTTGGAGCACTCAAGATTAACTGGCCGACTCCCTTCTCAGCCAGAATCATGGAGTCCCCTCCATTCCCAAAGGTTAAGCTTCCGACAATAGAGCCCTTTGACGGCACTACAGATCCGGATGATCACTTGTTCGCATACAAACATCAGATGTAGTTCAGGGAGTTGATGTTGTACATGGTGCAAGAACTTTCCAGCCACGTTGAAATGGGTAGCTCAAAAATGGTTTAACAATCTTCCGCCTAACTCGGTGAATAATTTTACTGAGCTAAGTATCTTGTTTACCAGTCATTTTGTCGCAAATCGACAAGAGTAGAAGACCAACATGCATCTAGGAAAGGTCGTCCAAGGACCTAAGGAAGCTCTAAGAAGTTATGTGAAGAGATTTAATCTGGAAGCATTGCAGATCCGGGATCTGAATGCGGGAGTAGCGTTTGACGCTTTCATCCGGGGTTTAAGACCTGGAAGTTTTAAGTTCATTCTATAGAGGTTTGTGCTAAAGCAAAACAACCAGAGGCAAACAAAGTTGAAGAAACCATCCAGCCGAAAAAGAACATCCCCAAGAAAGCTGAAACTTGGGTGGTGACTTCAATGACAACTTCATCTAAAAGAAGCAAGAGATCTGAACCGGCATCATCAGCTGAGCCTATAGAGTTCAGCAAAGATCAGTATTTCATCCTCATGGAGATCAAAGATCAATATGATCTTAAGGCGCCAGCAGAAATGAAGACGCCTTACAGGAACCGAGATAAAAGCAAGTACTGTCATTTCCACAAAGATTGTGGTCATGAGACAATGAGTGTAAGCATCTGAAAAGAGCCTTGGAGGACTTAGCTCGCAAGGGTAAAATGAACTCCTATTTACCTCAGGCAAGTAGAAAATTCCTGGAAAAAAGACAATCATCAAGGGAGAAGAAAAGATGATGAAAGCACTGACAGATGTAGTGCTAGTGATTCTAGAGGATTGCAGCAGGAGGTCCTACAAATCGCGACCACAAGAATTATTGCGGGAACTCAGCATAATGCTCACCAACCAGGCAGAGTCTGATCCTTTCCCAAATTATGGTCAGCGAGCAGGATCGTGGGAAGATAAGAACACCTCATGATGACCCACTGGTGATAGAGATGAAAATTGCAAATCTCAGGGTAAGACGGATCCTGATTGATATAGGGAGTTCTACCGATATCATCAGTGCGGATTGTCTGTCAAGGTTGAAGTTTGATGAAGGAAATTTAGTAGCCGTCAATCATCCTATTTTTGGATTCAGAGGAGGAGTCATTCATCCCATGGGGACAATCACTCTACCCGTCAGGGTAGGGGATAAAGAGGCCGCTCGAACGCTCTTTGTGAAATTCTTGGTGGTACAAGATTTGACAGCTTATAATGTCATCCTCGAACGACCCACCTTGAACCACATCAAGGCTTTCATAGTGACTCATTTGATGCTTATGAAATTCGAGTGTGATGGAGGAAAGATTGGATCCCTATATGGCGATCAGCAAGCAGCAAGATAATGCTACCTCACCACTCTAAAACCATCATCATGGAAAGGAGAAAAGGAAGAACGGCCAAAGTCCATAGAAGAATAACCAGCCAAGATAGTAAAAGGCCATATAAGTGAGCTGAAGAATGAAGTAGGGAAAAGTCAAGAGAAGGTTCCTCAAGAAGGCAGGCCGTCCATACTCTTGCTGAGCAAAAAGAGGAAATGCCTAGCCATCAAGGAAGAGAAGGCTTCCTTGGAAGAAGTGATGGCCATTATGGGAATGGGACTAGATAGTCCAGAACCGGTGGAAAGACCAGTAGAGATTTGTCTAAACGAAGAACGTCCAGAAAGGACGCTGAAAATAGGATCAGTTCTAGGTTCTCAGACCAAAGACGAATTGATCACGCTGTTGAAGGAGTTTGAGGATGTTTTCGTGTATACGATTGAGGAGATGTCGGGGATTGATCCCGAAGTTGCTGTGCACAAGTTGAACATAGATCCGGGGCAGAAGCCAGTCCGGTAGAAGAAAAGGCACTTGGGACTGGCCAGGAACCAGGCTGTTGATCAGGAGATCCAAAAGCTTTTAGAGTTAAAGTTCATCCGGGAAACCTTTTATCCGTATTGGATTGCTAATGTGATCATGGTCCCCAAGTCGAACGACACCTGGAGGATGTGTGTTGATTATACCGATTTGAACAAGGCTTGTCCGAAGGACAGTTTCCCGTTGCCTAAAATCGATCGGTTGGTTGACTCCACGGCGGGGCATACGCTGCTTAGCTTTATGGACGCCTATTCAGGATTCCACCAGGTTCCTATGTGGCTTGAGGACCAGGATAAAACCTCGTTCATTACTGAGAAGGGTCTTTATGGCTGGCTAAGGATGTCTTTCGGCCTCCGAAATGCACCGGCCACCTTTTAGAGGCTCATAAACACGGTCTTTCAGTCACAGTTAGGGCGGAATATGGAGGCTTATATTGACGATATGATCTTCAAAAGCCGAAGGGAAATGGATCATCTGGAGGATTTGCGAGAAACATTCATGACTATCAGAAAATACAAGTTAAAACTCAATCCGCAGAAATGTGTATTTGGTGTAGTTGCCGAAAAGTTCTTAGGGTTCTTGGTCGATCAACGAGGAATTGAGGCCAACCCTGACAAAATACAAGCAATTCTGAATATGACTTCTCCGTCCAAGACTAAAGAAGTCCAGCATCTGACGAGGTGTCTGACCGCCCTTTGGACGATTTCTATCTAAGTCTGGTGATAAGTGTCATCATTTCTTCGCGACAATAAAGAAGAATGCGAAATTTGAGTGGATGGAGGAAGCAGATGAAGCTCTTCAGCAAGTAAAAAAGCACCTTCGGCAATTGCCTAGGCTTATCAGCCCGGCTGAAGGAGAAAGATTATATGTATACTTGGCCGTATCTCCATTCGCGGTTTTTGCTGTTCTCTTAGCTGAAAGGGAATCAGTACAAATTCCCGTATACTTTGTTAGCCATGTGCTAAAATATACTGAGGGCAGGTACTCAATGATAGAGAAGTTCGGCCTGACACTGCTTATGGCCAGCCGGAAGCGAGCTAAGACCATATTTTCTTGCTCATAGTATCCTCGTCTATACTGATTATCCTTTAAAGCAAGTTTTGCATAAGATGTATGCCTCTAAACGAATGCTAAAGTGGGCTGTGGAGCTCAACATGTTTGACTTATCATTTGAGCCCAGAAAAGCGATCAAAGGGCAAGTCTTGGCAGACTTCATTGTAGAGCTTACTCGGCCTACAATAAAGTGCGTCCAGGACCCAGCGAAAGGAAAGCGGCATTGGACCCTTATGGTGGATGGGTCGTCCACTGCCAATGGTTGTGGAGCTGGGATCACCTTTCAATCACCAGAGGGAGACAAGTTTGAATATGCCATGAAATTTCAGTTCCAAGCTTCAAACAATGAAGCAGAGTACGAAGCTCTTTTAGCCGGCATCAAAATGTACAAAGCGGCCGGAGCCCTGGAAATTGAAGCAAGGACGGATTCTCTCACTAGTAGAATAAATGCTATTTGCTGCGGTTAAAAAGTGCCCTATTGCTGCGGTTTTGGGGGCGCAGCAATTAAGGGGGCAGCAATAGGTATTAATTATATTGCTGCGGTTTTAAACCGCAGCAATATCGACAAATATTGCTGCGGTTTTTAGGTCAAACCGCAGCAATATATTTATTTTATATCAGATTTAGAAAGCATATTGCTGCGGTTTTTGGAGAAAACCGCAGCAATATGCTATATTTAATAATAAAAAATAGACATATTGCTGCGGTTTTCTCCAAACCGCAGCAATAGGTACTGTACAGGTAAAATTTTTTTTTTTTTTTTTTTTGCATTTTGCCATCAAATTTGGAAGACAAAAAAGCTAAAAGAAAATAAAACACTACTAATTCAAACTAATGACAAAAAGGCAAAATTATAGTACAAAAAAAATAGCAAATTTGAAAAGAAATTATAACAATTACTCCAAAACAGTAGATCTGAAAATAACAACAAATAATTATATACTACAAAACAAATAATTATATACTACAAAACAGTAGATCTGAAAATAACAACAATTACACAAATAATTACAATAATATTAGAATAACAACAATTACAAAAATCAAACGCTAAGGCAAACGAATGGCCGACGACGAACAACTGTCGCCGACGAACAACTATCGACGGCGAAAAACGGGCGACGTCAAAACTCGTGAATACAGTCAAGCACTCTTGTTTATGCGTTGCGTGCGAAGCCCATAAGCCTGACCCAAAAAAAAAAAGACAGTCGACGAATCAAAGCGCGAGATGTAAAAAAAATCAGAGGGATAACAAAAATTGGGCAAATTATCGATCAAAAATCTTGAGGAGAGAGATAAAACAATACCTTCAAAAACCGCATTTTCGAACACTGAAATTTGTGCGGAAACTAAACTACTTCGAAAACCGCATTTCCGAACACAGTAACAAGAATCGAACAGTGCGAGATGAAGAAGAAGCAGGAAAAACCTTCAATAATGGCGGAATCGAACACTGAAATTTGTGCGGAAAGTAAACTAATTCGAACCATGCATTTCCGACGGCGACGAAAGAGAGAGAAGGTTGATGATGGCGACGAGGTGAAGGAGGGAGATAGGATGAGAGAAGGAGAGAGAGAGGTGAGTGAGATATGAAAGGAGTGAGGTGTGAGATGAGAGGAGAGAGAGGATCAGAAAAGGAGAGAGAGGCGTGAGAGATGAAAGGAGTGAGAGATGAAAAAAACCCTAAGTGAAACCCTAAATGAAACCACGCCTTTTTATATATATTTTTTTAATATTTTTTAATAATATTGCTGCGGTTTTTATCAAAAACCGCAGCAATATACTAAAATATTATTTTTTAATAATATTTTAATATATTGCTGCGGTTTTTGACAAAAATCGCAGCAATATATTTGGTCAAATAGTCAACTATTTTCAAAATTTTTTCTGCTTACACTATATTGCTGCGGTTTTAAGCAAAAACCGCAGCAATATCTTTATTTCGTATTTTACTTTTTTTTTACGTGATATATTGCGTCGTATGACTAAAACCGCAGCAATACCACCGCAGCAAATAACATTTATTCTACTAGTGTCTGCTGGTAGTCAGTCAAGTCAATGGAGATTTTGAATGCAAAGAAGCATCCATGAGTAAATACATGAATCTAATCAAGGAAGAAATAAAAACACTAAAGCGGTTTGTGCTCGACCAAGTGCCAAGGTCGGAAAATCATCAAGCAGATGCTCTATCCAAGCTAGCCAGTTCCGCCGAAGGAGATGTGCCAAGAACTGTGTTCTGGGAGATCAAGTCGGCCAAAAGCATTGATCAAAAGGAGGTCTTGTTTCTTAGACGAGAAAACGTATGAATGAGCCCCATCATAGAATATAAGAAAACAAGACGATTACCCACTGATCCCTTGGAAGCCAAGTATGTAAAGGCTATGGATAAATGGTTTGAGATGTGGGATGAAACTCTTTACAAAAAGCCTTCAACCGGCCTCTCCTCAAGTGCATCACTAGAGAGGACGGGATGGAGGTCCTGAAGGAGCTTGCGCTTCCCATATTGGGGGAAGGGCGTTAGGGGAAAAGGCCTTAAGGACTGGCTATTACTGGCCGACCTTAGAGGAGGACGCTTTGCTTTATGCAAAGCAGTGTGATAGTTGTCAAAGGCATGACAACATTTATTAGAAGCCGTCCAACTATCTAACACCGGTTCTTTTTCCCCTTCCCTTTGCCAAATGGGGGATGGATATTCTTGGCCCATTTCCTGTGGCTGCCGGCCAGAAAAAATTTGTTATAGTAGCCGTCGACTACTTCAATAAATGGGTGGAGGCTGAAGCAATGAGAGGAATTACCACCAACGATGTGAAGGGGTTCGTCTGGAAGAACCTCATTACAAGGTTTGGGATGCCTCAGTCCATTGTTTTTGACAATGGGACACAATTTGAAACGCCCAAGCTCCGTGAATGGCTGGCCCTTTGCTGCAGTTGCCCAACCCCAGGCCAATGGACAAGTTGAAACCTTCAACAAAATTTTATCAACCGGAATTAAAAAGAAGCTAGACAATGCAAAAGGATTGTGGGTAGAAGAGTTACAGTTGGTCCTATGGTCGATTAGAATAACAGCCAATAACTCAACTGGAGAAACTCCATTCATGCTCATCTATGGCTCAAAGGCCGTCCTCCCCATTGAAATTAAAGAACCAACTCTGAGGGTCATGCTGTATTCAGAGGAGGCCAACTAAGCTGCTCTCCGGACGGCTTTGGATCAGGTTCCTGTAGTAAGGGGCAATGCTCTGTTAAGGATGCAACTCTATAAATTAATAATGACTCGAGAATTTAACAAGAGAGTGGCTAGGCGGCCATTGAAGGAGGGAGATCTTTGTCCTGAGAAAAATGGAAGCAGTTGACCGGGCCAAGGAGGTGGGTAAGCTCACTCCGAATTGGGAAGGACCTTACAAGATTGTCCAAGAAGTTCAGAATGGTACCTTCCGCTAGAGCATAATTAAATAGGCTACAACTCTAGAAGTAAGTAAGAACAAGATATTTCAAGTAAAATCAAAGAGAAGTAGGAAAGAGTGTGTTATGCCAAAATGGAAGTGAAGTAGTGTTATGTAGGGTGATTAGAACTTGTGAATATCTCCCCTAAGTATGTAGAATGAACCTCCAAGCTTCAATTTGGATGGTGTTGCTTCAAATAAAAAAACCCCCAAAATTTTAGGGTTTGGTAGAAGTTGATGATTTTCAGAGATTGTGGAAGGATTATGGTGTGAAGGAGTGAAGAAAGTAGTGAATTTGTGTAGTGACGTGAAAAGCAGAAGATTAGAGGAGAGATTGAGAAGTTGTTGTGAAGATTTGAGAGTGAGAGATGAGATGAGGGTGCTTGAGAGATTTTGAGAGTAAGAGAGTGTGTTTGGGGAGTGGGGCATTGTGTGAAATGGGTGGGAGAGATAGAAGGGGGGACAATTGAGCTCCACTTAAAAAAAAATTAGAACGGACGTCGCAACTCGCGAATAGTGTCGCAACTCGCGACTTGATGACTTCGCGAGTCGCGACCAGCGATGGTCATCACAGCTCACGAGGGACTTCTGGTAATTGCTGTTTGCTTCTTTTGATATCCTTCCTTCTTAGCAGCGTCCCTCATTTTTCTATGCCGTAATTCATCCAAGCTCCCTCTCCACTCTTGTCCACCTATTACTCTCATTTTCCTTTCATGCTTTTACTCGCATTCCTTGTGCTTGTTTTGCTTTGAGTTCTAACGCGAACCAACTCTCGGCTTTTAGTACTTGCTCATCAATATTTTTACACACAAAAACTTCGCAAGTCACAAACTTTTCTTCCCTGCAAAACAAACAGCCACAAGCATAATATCCTACAAAAACCAAAAGAAAACTAACTTTATATACTATATACAAAAAGCCCGTTTATTTACCATCGTCGACACGACTTACAACCATAAGGTCTAACCATAGTCCGAGTCACCGAGAGGAATATCCTCAGCCTCAACCTGCTGGAATCCTTCAAAGTACGGCTTAAGCCGCTGCCCATTTACCTTCAAAATCTTTGAGTTGGCTTCACTGTGGATTTCCACGGCTCCATATGGAAACACATTCACGACATTGAATGGGCCGATCCACCTAGAACGCAGTTTCCTGGAAAAAGACGTACTGTAACTTCCGATGCAATCCAGCTTCAGCCAAGGCCATGTTAAAGCCCAATATGCTTTGTGCTTAAGCTTTATAGGAAGTTGACACGACTTTCCAAATACCAATCGGTATGGTGACATACCAATAGGGGTTTTATAAGTCGTCCTATATTCCTATAGTGCATCCTCCAGTTGCAAGCTCCAATCCTTCTTACTCAGATTCACCGTTTTCTCCAAGATTGATTTGATCTCGCGATTGGACACCTCCGCTTGGCAATTTGTTTGTCGATGGTAGGCCGTGGAGGTCTTGTGAGTCACATGATACGTTTTCAGCAGTGCACCTATGTTTCGGTTGCAAAAATGAGTTCCCTTGTCACAAATCAATGCCATTGGGATTCTAAACCTGTAAAATATGTGAGATTTCACAAAAAGAATACATAATCCACTGCTAAAAGAATATACATGAAGCCAAAAGAGGTCAGGAAAGGTCCCATAAATTCAATTCCCCACACATCAAAGATTTTCACAATACAAAACCGCACTTTGAGGCATTTCATTCCTTTGGGATATATTCTTGACCCTTTGACAATTATCACAAGATTTACAGAAATGAAATGCATCCCTATGAAGACTTGGCCAATAAAACCACACTCCAATATCTTTCGTGCCGTCTTTTTACTCCAAAATGACCCTCACATGCGTGGGAATGACAAAAGGTAAGGATAGAAGCTACCTCTTCATCATGAATACATCTCCTTACTATTTGATCTGCACAATGCTTTCAGATATATGACTTGTCCCATACATATTGCTTGGCACCGCTCTTGAGCTTATTCTTCTGTGCCTTGGAAAAATGAGGAGAAAAACAATTAGAAACAAGAAAATTGACTATATCTGCATACTATGGGTGCAAGCATCCTAGGGCCATCAATTGCTCGTCCGGTAACTCTTCCCGAATAGGCTCTTGCCATGTCTTCTCCGAACTTGGTTCCAGATCATAAGAGGATACGAATCGACTCAAATGGTCTGCGACCAAGTTCTCAGTTCCCTTGCTGTCTCGCACTTCCATATCAAACTTGCTTAATAAGAGAATCCACCGAATCAGCCTAGGTTTGGCTTCTTTCTTCACCATTAAATGGCGGAGAGTTGTATGGTCGGTGAAAACAATTACTTTTATCCAGAGCAAGTAGGATCGAAATTTCTCCAGTGAAAACACCATGACTAACAACTCCTTCTCTGTTATGCAATAGTTACGCTGTGCCTCATTCAGTCTCATAGAAGCATAATGGATGGCATGTGGCACCCTTCTAACTCTTTGTCCTAGCACCACACCTACACCATAATGAAAGGCAATGGAAAATGATCCTTCCTAGTTACGGCGTTAAGCCTACGATAATCAATGCAGACTCACCACCCGTTTTGGACACAGGTGGGCACTCAAAAACACCATCTTGGTTCTCCACAACTATGAGTCCAAACTTCTTTGGAACAACTTGGATCGGACTAACCCATTTATTATCAGAAATTGGAAAATCATACCAGCTTGGAGAAGTTTTAGAATCTCGGCTTTCACCACCTCCATCATAGGTAGGTTTAGCCGCCTTTGAGGCTGTCGCACGGGCTTTGCATCATCCTCCAACAAAATCCGGTGCATGCAAGTGGTTGGGCTAATTCCCTTGATATATGCCATAGTCCACCCAATTGCATCCTTATGCTCTTTTAGCACCTCGATAAGTTTTCTTTCCTGTTCCTCGGAGAGCTCTTAACATAATCACTAGCAGTGTATCTCCATCTCCAAGGAATGCATATTTCAAATGCTCAGGCAATGATTTTAGCTTGACTATGGGTGCCTGCAATATAGACGGTAAAAGCTTCCCCGGGGACAGTAAAAAACAAAGGCCCCACAAAGGGGGGAATGAGGGGAAGAGTCACATGTTGCTCCAAGGTCTGGACTGTTTCTTGTAAGTTAGCACATAAAACATATTCAACATCATTTCCTTCCAAGCTATGTTCAATGAGCTACCTGCAAATAATCTTCACCACCTATCTCGAAAACATCCTACGAGTATGAATCAATGACATATATGGAGTAACAAGAGTGGTCATCACTCCGAAAATTCATAGAGTCATAGATGTTAAACTCTTCAAGACTTCTATCAAATTCCAGAGTACGACAACTACTATGCACATCAATTTTTGTTCTAGCAGTTTTTAGAAATGGCCTTCCTGAAAAATAGGAGTGGCGTGCTTGTCATGCTCCATGTCTACAACACAAAAATCAACAGGAAAGATTAACTTATCGTCCTTAACCAACACGTCTTCTACTATCCCTTTCGGGTAAGCATTAGAACAGTCGGCTAACTGAATCCCAACACCAGTCTCATGCAGGGTACCTAATTTTAGGGACTCATATTAAGAATATGGAATGACATTAATCGAATCCCCTAAATCCAGCATAACCCTGGGAAACATGATGTTCCCAATTACGCAAGGGATAGCGAACATGCATGGATCACTGTACTTCGGAGGAAGTGCCTTTTGAAACATGGCAGAGACATACGTGCTTGTCATGCTCCATGTCTACAACATAAAAATCAGCAGGAAAGATTAACTTATCGTCCTTAACCAACACGTCTTCTACTATCCCTTTCGGGTAAGCATTAGAACAGTCGCCTAACTGAATCACAACACCAGTTTCATGCAGGGTACCTAATTCTAGGGACTCATATTAAGAATGTGGAATGACATTAATCAAATCCCCTAAATCCAGCATAGCCCTCGGAAACGTGATGTTCCCAATTACGCAAGGGATAGCAAACATGCCTGGATCACTGTACTTCGGAGGAAGTGCCTTTTGAAACATGGCAGAGACATGCTCGCTAACCTTTAACGTTTGGGCTGCCCTTAACCTTTGCTTCCATTTTGTAGCACACATTTTCTTAAGAAATTTGGCATACCTAGGAATTTGCTTCAAAGCATCCAAAAGGGGAATATTTACCTCACATTTACGGAAAGTCTCGTAAATGTCACGATCACACTCCTTTTCTCGAGCGTCTTGTAGTGCTTCTGGGAAAGGAGGAGCTAGCTCGTAAAGTGGTGGAGATGGTGATTTCTTGGGCATCTCACGAGATGTGGAAGGGTCAGTTTCTGGCTCTGGCTCATAAACAACAATCTCCTCCTCGACCTCTTTATCTCTTCCTTTTATCTCCTTTCCGCTCCTCAAAGTAATTGCCCTTGCATTCTTCTTTTGGTTAAGCTCCGTTTGAGACGGTAGCTTTCCCGAATCTCGAGCCTCTAACCGGCTCACTGCTCCAGAGTGCTAACTCATTTGTTGCTCCAAATTCTTGATGCTCGATCGGGTCTCCTCCTAAAACTGGACCATATTTCCCTACATGTTAGTCACATTTGTAGTCAAAGCATTAATCATTTCTTCAGTTAACATGCTGGTACTCGGTCATTGAGCTTGGCCTTGCGGCCTAAAATGTGGAGCTACTTACTCCTGATGTCTCGGGTAAGGAGGTGGAGGACGGTTATACTGCTGCGGGCCTTGATGATTGCCCGAGGTATTCCCATATCTCAAATTGGGGTAATCTCGCCACCCGAGATTATTTGTACTCAAATACAGGTCATACCGCTTCTGAAAACCTTGGCCCTAAAATCCGGCCGCCTTTACCTTTTCACTCGCTTCCTCCTGCAAATGAGGACAAAAATTAGTGGAATGGTTCGAAGAGCAAATTCCACAAGCTTTCACACAGTGAGTATTCTTCTCCTTTGTCATGAATTCCCACACCATGGACGTCAAAGCTTGCACTTGATCTTCTAACTTAGAAGTTCCAGAACTCTCGGCAGCCACACGACGAGCTCCTGATCTTCTAGTGAATTATCTAGAGGCCTTAGCCAGGTCGTTTATCAAACTTTTCGCAGCTTGTGCAATTTTATTTACAATTGAACCTCCACTAGCTGCATTCAACATACGTGCATCTTCATCCACAAAACAATTATAGAAGTATAGTACTAAGTCTTCATCTGCATATCCATGATAGGGACAACTAGCAGACAACTTCCTGACTCTGGCCCAGTAATCATAAAAGGTCTCATCACTCTTTTGCTCGATGTTGCTTATCTCGTTCTTGAACACTAAAGACATTGAAGTCGGGAAATATTGCTCGAGAAAAGCATTTTTCAAATCAGCCCATGTGGAAATGCTACCCGGTGGAAGGTAATACAACCAATCATTCGCTGCACCTTTTAATGAGAACGGGAAGGCTTTGAGTTTCACCTTAGCTTCCGACAATCCACTTGGTTTCATGCTGCTACATACCACATGGAACTCCGAAATATGCTTATTCGGATCCTCACCATTTAGCCCATAGAATGTCGGAAGTAAATGTATTAATCCCGATTTCAGCTCAAAAGTATCCCCTTCATCTTCTTGTGGGAATGTAATGCATAAGGGCTGTTGATCAAGGTTAGGAGATGTGAGCTCCTTCAATTGTCGTGGCACGACCCTCGGAGGCATCTCTTCTTCTATTTTGATAGCAAAAGGAAGCTCCTTGAGGTTTTGACGCCGTTCTCTTCTTAACTTGAAAAGAGTTAATTCCAAATCTCGATTGTACTGCAACGGGTGTTGGTTAGTAGCACGAGTATTAACCATAAACTACAAAGCAATACAACCTAAAGAATAAAACTTCACTAATGACAAACAAGAAACACGTTGCTCCCCAGCAACGGCGCCAAAATTTGGTAGGCGTTATCCGTGTAATCCTAACCAAATATAATTAACCTACTCTCATGCACACTAAGCAAGTATAATGGAAGTAGGGATCGTATCCACAGGGAGCAAAGGAACTTGATCGGAAATTAGTGAATTAAGGACCTTAATATGTGCCAAGGCAAAAGTAACTGAATAGGGGGGATTTGGAACAATGCAAGTAAGCTAAACTACGCACAATATAAAAAGGCCTTGGACTCCATTAGCATCCACCCTAACCTAGTTTGTGATCACGAGACCTTAACTCGCGACACTTCCTATCGTCACCTATCGAGAAGTCTAAACCTCTATCCTCCTAGATCTAGATAAACACACAATCCGCGTGGTTTGAACCACCCTTACTATGACTTAACTTAAATGAATCACACTTAAGTCCAAACCAAAGTAGCATTAAGGTCGAGGAACACAATAGGATTACTAATGTTATCAAAGCAATAACATTCAAATAACAAGCAATGCTTCTCTAAGTGCAAAAGATAATGTTCAGCATTTAATCAAACACTTAGTATGCTACATGGAGCTAAGAACAAAAGAATCCGATTATGCACCTAGAACTAGCATTAGATGAATCACACAACAATACTAGTAACGTTCCTAGCAAAGATTATGCAAGCATCATGAAAGTAAATACAAGAAACATCACAATGACCCTAGAAAATAGAGATAAGAACTTCTCACAAATAGATTAGAGCTTCAACAACAAAATCCAAGATAGATGTTTAAGCTAGCAAAGCCATAAAATTCATTACAAATCTACAAAAGAAGCGAAGAAGAAACCCTGGGAAGAAATGTTCTTTTTTCACTCTCTCTCGTAGCTAGAACAAAAATTAAAAACTAAAAACTAACTTAACAACATAACCCTCCAAGGGAGGAAAAGAAAATAAATGGGCGGCTGACACATGGGTCACAACGCGCGACCAAGGGTAGGTCGCGACTCGCGATACTGATCGCGGGTCGCGACGTACCTCCTGCCTCAAAACCACCAAAGCAAACCACAAAGAGGGAAAAAGAGGAAGAACTTGACTTTTTAGTAAGCCATGAAGTGCAGAACCAAAGTGAAGACGATCCTCGGTGACGAGCAAACCAAGAAGCTTGAACCACGGACCACAGAACTCGGAACTCGAAACTCGGAAGATCTCGAACAAAGCTCAGAAGCCTCGGAAGATGCGCCAGAAAGGAACCAAGGTCAAGGACCTCGAGGCACAAAAAGTGATCAGAGGGCCAAGATCGACCCTCGACTACGCCACCCTGCAAACCTTTCCCTAGACTCCTCAAAACACAACATCCTTCAACAACACCTCCTAACGTCAAAACTCTCCTAAATCCCGATACTAAGATCGAGCCAACACCAAAACTGACCCGACTTCCGCCTAATTTTGGCGGACAACTTGGACACATCAACATGTCAAGCGCATGACGTGGCATGCTCAGTAAAAAGGCCATTTGAGAATGTTAGTGCTTATCAATTAACTAGGGTTTTCCGAATTTATTGAATCTCTTAATCAATTAACTAAAGACCATTTGAGAGAGGACTGAGCGGATTGATTAAGTGGTTACTCTTGAGGACCATTCGAAGAGGACTCAAGTATTTTAGAGGGAAACTAAATCTTGCATGATCATCTCCATTTCTTCACAATCGCATCAACAATCATTGCCTGTTCTTATTCATACTAGTAACCTTAACTCTAGTGTCTTCTTCTATTTTATAAATTAACTCTTGTTGTTTGCTAGTTCTAGTTTTTAGCTAGTCTTAATTGTTACCAAACCTCTTTCAAACCCCCAAATACCATTCAATTAGGTAATTAAACTTGATAAACTTTAATTAATCCCATTTTTCCTGTGGATCGACCCTTGACTTGCCCTTACTATTCTCTTAGTAATTGCTTGTTAAGATTTATAAATATTATTTGGAAAGTGATTTTTGGTGTCTTAACGACACACTAAAAAGCTCTTATCAAAATGGCGCTGTTGCCGGGGAGATTATGCTATTGATTGAAGTTTATTTTTGTTTAGCTTGCTTAGTTGATTTTTGTTTTAGTTTGTTTTTGACTATGTTTGTTGTTTACTAATCCTCTACTTAGCTTTGTTTGTAACATGAGAAGAAGAGCTCACAGTTCACCCGCTTTGCCTTTAGATCCTGAAATTGACCGTACATTACGAAAGCTTTGGAAAAATTTGGAAATTCTGTCTTTGGGTTCCGAGCCATCTTCACCAGTCTCAAGTACAACAAGTGAAGTTGAAGCAGAAATGGGAGAAGCAAATCCACAACTATTTAGGGATTTCGGAAATCCGGGTTCCTATGTTCTTCAAGGTGGTATTCGACTCCCCACCACCGCTACAAATTTCAGCATTCACCCCCTAGTATACTCAGATGGTGAAAGCAGAACACTTTTGTGGGGGGTCAGATGAAGATCCTCTTGACCATCTCGACAGGTTTCTTGAGATCTGTGCTATGATAACAACAAATGACGTCTCCCCTTATTATATCAAGATGCATTTGTTCCGATCCTCTCTTACCGGAAAGGCAAAGTCATGGCTCAAGAGCTTGCCTGCTAATTCCCTCACTACATGGGAAGAAGTCGCGATAACCTTCTTGAAGAAATACTTCCCGGAGTGGAAGACTGCAGACATAAGGAGGAAGATGTCCTCATTTAAGCAAGAGAACGATGAGACACTTGCAGAAGATTGGGAGCGGTTCAAGGAGATGATCCGTTTATGCCCCCACCATGAGTTCAACAAAAACCTCCTGATAAGTGCGTAGAATAATATATTTATCTCTCCTTATTTTATTATTATAAGCATGTTTATATTATTATTATATAGATTTTCTATACTTATATTAAGTATATATATATATTCTTATGTTTTATTTTATTGTTAGCTTTGCTTAGTTATAATGATTTTTGCTAATGAAATATTTTTGTCCAAGAATTGAAACTACAGGTAAAACAATCTCGTTATTTGAAAAACATCCCAAAGTGAAGGCAAGCCCAAAGTGCAAATTTCACTTAACCACATCAGCCCAAAAAGCACGTGAGAAGCAAAGAAAAGAAAAGAAAAGAAAAGAAAAGGAAGTAAAGAAGAAAAGAGAGAAAGAAAGAAAACAAAAGGAAAACAAAAGGAAACGAAGAAACAAAGGAAGCGTCCCTCTTCTTCCTTCCTCTCTCGTCACTCCACCTCACCCTTTAAACCACCACCCATGTCCACCAATCAACAAAACCGGCGACATTTGCGACCAATCAGGAGCAGCGGCTTGCAAGTTGCTTCGCACCCAGCGAGAGGCAGTTTCTAGGGCGAAATGCGCTGCCCTCTTCTCCTCTGTAATTGGCCGAAATTCTTCCACTTGGCGGCAGAATTGGGTATAAATACCCAACTGAGGGGTCCAAAATCATTATGCAATAATTTCCACAGAATTTCGAGTGAAAAAATCAGAGAATTTCGCGAGGTTTCGAAGCTAATTGGGGTGCTCGAGTTCGACGAAGAAGACAACCTTTGGTTGGAGTCCTAGCACACAACCGGGAGGGTGAGATTCAAGCTTGGACGTAGGTGCGAAATCCGAAACCCGAAGGCGAATCTCCGCGCAAATTTATAAGTTCTTCTCTCTTTCTCTTGTACTTTCAATTTAGTTTCGAAATTTTCTGATTATACTATTGAATTTCATAGTAAGTTTGGATTGTATTATTTGAATTGAGTTGGATTGTTGTGTTAAATTTACAAGTTGAAATCAAGATTGGTATGGTTGGATACTCAAGTTATATTTGATTTTAATGTTCATATTTCAACTTAATGCTTAATTTGCTATCTTATTAGGTATAAAGTTGAGATTATTGCTAGTTATGTAATTTAGCCTAGTCTAAGTTATATAACAACAAGTGGCAACTAGTTTAATTTAGGCCTGCAAAGATGGTTGTAAGTTCAAACTAGAATATAACTTGGACTAGTTCTTTAAACATAAAGATATGTTATGTTTAGATTAACTAGGGATTAATGATGTACTTCTCGTTCTATAATGCTTCTAGTTTAATCGTCGGGAGTTGCGAAATACTTGTGGTGATTAGATTAGTTTTGAATCGATATCCGGCCTAGTTCAATGTTGATTAAAAGTATGGAAGTATAGGGGAGTTTGGCTACTTGAATTCCTACAGTTAATCTATCTAATCAATCTTGAATTTATGAAATTGGAAGTATAATCGAGGTCAGGAAATGATTAATCTCTGAAAGTAATATGAGCCTAAAGTGGAATTACTTGTCATCACTTGTAGATATAGGATAGATTTATTTTTAGTAGTTTTTAATTTCATAAAAACATTTCGTAAATCCCCCCCAAAAACAATGTGAATACATATATATTAGTAAATAATATGTATATAATAGTTAAGTGCTCTTAATTAGTTGAACTTGGATTTTAGGATTATATAAACCTCTCCGTGGGATCGACCCTTATTTATCGCTGTACTAAACTTAGATAATATTAATGTGGATAAAATAAGGTTTTAATTTGTACGCATAACGACACGTACCAAATTTTGGCGCCGTTGCCGGGGAGGTTTATTATACTCTTTTTATAGTCAAAGTTCAACTAAGGTATTAACTTATATTTTGTAATTTATGAGTTAACTATACTTGTGGTCTTGAGTAGTTTAAAGAAAGCTGGACTAGGTTGAAATTTTTTTAGCTTATAGTATGTTTATTAACTCCTTTTTGCATACTATGTGCTTAGTTATTTCTTTCTAGTTGACTTCTCTTTGGATAAATCAAGGTGACAAGGATAACTTCTAACATTCTAATAGTAGTTTCATTGATTTTGTTTTGTACTACTGCTTAGTGAATTTCCTATTAGTATTTCTCATTGTGAGTTGCTCTTTACATTACATGATCTGCTATACCTGTGATTTTTGCATTCATATGTTATCTTATACATTCTAAACAATGAAGTGCAACTGGTGGAGATGCAGGATAGGTAGTAAAAATTTGTATCTCAAAAATTCAATGCTTAATTATTCTAATATGATGATTTTTGTTTGCTGCTCTATGAAAGACTTATACTAAGTCTTTGAAATAGTAAACCAAAATTGTAAACAAGAGTGCTGAGGTCTGAATTTTGAAAATACGCTTAAGTTTTTTAGTTGTGATGACTGATGAACATGCGTGATTGTTTAATATGTATATGGATATCTCTGTGGTTAAGAAAACTAGCTGCCTAGATTCTAATTGGTTCATTCATTGAGTTTTAAAGCTGTATTGTTTATATTGAGGAACCTTCTGTTTTAAATTAGAACATGTCAGATGTAGTGCAAAAATTAAGATTAAAAACCAGAATAGGAGTATGGCATAAAACTGTATCGGTAAGTTATATGTCTTAGGGTCTAGCAATCTAGCTACTTTAAATACATTTTGTGTCATAGTGAAGTCTAAAATATGAAATAATGATGTCAGAACTTTATACTCAAACTTTAAGAGTAACCAAAAAAAAAAAAAAAAATTAGTGGACATCTGCATATGCAATCCTACATCATATCCTTAACACACTACTTTAAAATGAACATTTAAGTATGAAAAAGAAGTGGTTTGTTTTATAAAGACTTCAATCTAAACTCTAATGAACAAGATCATAGTATTAGAGAATACTACAAAATTGAAATTGGTACAAGTACTATAGGAGTTAAGTTAGTTTCATTGCATCCATGCTTTCTCTTGCTTAGTTTCAGACCACTAGGAAGTAATTCTAAAAGAAATGAACTTAAGATAATGTATTAAGTGCTTAAGATGTGAAATATGGAATTACTTTGGTAGATATGCTAGTAAAATTATTGACTCTAAAGGAAGAGGAGCTAAAGAATATATGACAAGTTGTCTGATTGATGATTCAATTATAAAAAGAATATATAAATAGCTTGATGCTATCATGGATTGTGTTTTCTTATGCTAAGGATGACTAATATGATAAAGAGTAATATGGTGTGACATTACATACAGATGAGATGAGAATTATTAGTAAGAATTATTTTTCTTATCAATTCTAAGTAACACTTCATGTTAAGAGTTTGTATTCTAAGTTCTTGTTTCTGAATTTATATGTTCTGTGTTACAAGTATGGTTCTAGTTTGTCAGGTTATGGTGGTGTTCTTACTTGTAAGATTCCTATTTAGCACTCTTTAAATTTCACAAGGTTTGGAAGTTATGTAAGAAGAGTGATCAACTTCTTATATTCCAACATTTCTATTTTGTGCTAGTTAGTTTGAATCTTTGTCAGATCATGACTATAAAAATGAAAAAGCTGATTATTATGCGATGTAAGATCTAAAAAGAAGAAATATACTTGAGTGAGTCACGGTGAAGAAAACATGCATTACACTATTTGAATTTTAAGCTATGATTTTTATATCTAAGGCAGTTTTCAAGTGACTGATCTTATTTATACTTTATTTGAGAAATTGAATGACTGAGATAACATTTATGCAAAGTATAAAATAATACACCATTGCTAAAAAAAAGAAGAATCATTTAATGTTTGGAATTTTTTATGTACAACTATGTTTTCATATTCTATGATCAAGCTAAGATATTGCAGGTTAAAGAATATGAGGAGCTACATGAATCTTGATCTAGAAGTGAAAATGTTGAGCCAATGACGTAAACAAAGGCGCTACTTGGGAGGCAGCCCAAGAGACTCAGATTTGCTTTCTTGAACTTTTAGTTGCTTTTATTTTAGTATTTTTTTCAGTTTACTTATATGGTTAGTAGTTGAGAAGTTTTATGATCTCTTCACTATCTAAATGTTACATTGAGGACAATGTAAGATTTAAGTGTGGGGAGAGGTTATTGTTTTTTGCATTAGATGAAGTATGTGGAATCTGTAGAATTTATGAAATTTTAAAATTTTTCGGATTGAATTGCTATATATGGATGGAGGAGATTGTTGTGGAAGTTGAAAGGAGGAATTTGAGGAGAATTGTGAGTATTTGGTGCTGGATTATTATATTGCTGTGAAACAAGTTGAAATTGGACGCATAAAATTTTTGATTTGTCCATTTTATAGGGAAATGCTGCCGAAATTTCTGTAGAAATTTATGAATTTGGGCTAAGTTAATCATTGGCTAATAATTGTATTAGTATTATATAAAAAATCATCATGAGCATATGGTTTTTAGGTGCATTATACTTGTATGATATGCATTAGTTTCTAGTAAGTGAAACCACTCTTAGTTTGTTTTTGAAAAAAAAAATTGAATAATGAAGAAGTTTAACAAGAAACTCTAATCTAACTATGTTTAAAAGAAAATGTGTTTTCGAAAATAAAAAGTTTTGGGAATTGTTAACATTTTTAGTTAAAGAATAGTGCAGTTTGAAAGATTCATAACATGATTAGATAAACGATCTCATGTTTATAGCAGTTAGTGTAGTATTCCTTGGTGGTAATCATAATTAAATGAATAGACCAAAATAACCTGTGAGATTCTGAGCCTAATAAATGAGATATACATATCAATCTCATATTTCTTTCATGTGTGATGTTCTTCCATGGTAAATTCTCTCTAGAACTTGCATTGATACTCTTCAAAACTATATTGACTCATGTTAGCATGAAGAAAAAGATATTTCTTTTGTTATAAGCTACATAACCAAATAGCCACCTTACATTATATTACATTATTTCTGAACCCTTTGAGCCTAAAAGACTATTATTTTGCTTAGCTTTCATTATAAACCATTACAAAACATTAAATACATTCATGACCCAATATTTTGAGTGATGGAGCATGGTTGTTGATGGAGTAAAAGCTAAGTGTGGGGGTGTTATTTCTATAGAAGGTGTGGTTATTGCAGTTGAAATGATGATTGTCCATTTGTATGAAAAAAAAGTATATCGTGATATTCGTTAAAAAAGAATGAAACAAAAGAAAAAAAAAAGATAATAGTGAAAAGAAAAAAAAAAAGAAAAAAAATGAAAAAAAAATGGAAAAAATGTGAAATGAAATCAAGCATGATATGTAGCTACAAATGATGATATAAATGGGCGTTTGTATATCAAAGTCAAAATAAAGGAAATTGTGCTGATTCACAATGACAGAAGGTTAAGTTGTGTGAGAGTTGTTTTTGCTCCTCTTATCCGGAAAGGGAGGAGTTATTAAGTTTTTGCTCCACTTAGTTCAAAGCCATCTAGTCCACATATCTTTAAATTTCCTACCTTTTAACCATAGCCCATATAACCTAAAAAGTTCTTTTGATTTATGTCTATATGTTGTCTAACAATAGTGGAGAATCGAGAAGATATGCAAGCTTATGGCAGAGTTTTGCCATTGGAATTGAACCTTGAGCGAAACACATAAACCTCTTCAAACACATGAGTGACAGTGATTATCCTGTGAGGGTCTATTTGTTAAAATTATGGTTCTGTCAAGTGAGAATGCTCGCTGATTGATTATGAAATGTCAGAGAGTATGTCTATGATGTGTTATGAGTTTTGCGATTTCGTTGTTCTAAACTGATAATGTTACATTCCTGTTAACATCTTACTTGAGTTTTTACTAACTAATATAAAACGTTTTAGTTTTTTGTTCGACTCTTCATTCGTTCAGTTTTTGTTCTAAACAATAGAGAGGTGGAGTTATGTGTCATAATTGCATGTAGTTAGAGTTTGATCGAGGACGATCAAGGACTAAGTGTGGGGGAATTTTGATAAGTGTGTAGAATAATATATTTATCTCCCCTTATTTTATTATTATAAGCATGTTTATATTATTATTATATGATTTTATATACTTATATATATATATATATATATATATATTATATATATATATATATATATATATATATATATATTATTCTTATGTTTATTTTATTGTTAGCTTTGCTTAATTATAATGATTTTGCTAATGAAATATTTTTGTCCAAGAATTGAAACTACAGGTAAAACAATCTCGTTATTTGAAAAACATCCCAAAGTGAAGGCAAGCCCAAAGTGCAAATTTCACTCAACCACATCAGCCCAAAAAGCACGTGAGAAGCAAAGAAAAGAAAAGAAAAGAAAAGGAAGTAAAGAAGAAAAGAGAGAAGAAAGAAACAAAAGGAAAAAAAGGAAACGAAGAAATAGAGGAAGCGTCCCTCTTCTTCCCTCCTCTCTCGTCACTCCACCTCACCCTTTAAACCACCACCCATGTCCACCAATCAACAAAACCGGCGACACTTGCGACCAATCAGGAGCAGCGGCCTGCAAGTTTTCCGCCCCAGCGAGAGGCAGTTTCTAGGCGAAATGCGCTGCCCTCTTCTCCTCTGTAATTGGCCGAAATTCTTCCACTTGGGCGGCAGAATTGGGTATAAATACCCAATTGAGGGGTCCGAAATCATTATGCAATAATTTCCACAGAATTTCGAGTGAAAAAATCAGAGAATTTCGCGAGGTTTCGAAGCTAATTGGGGTGCTCGAGTTCGACGAAGAAGACAACCTTTGGTTGGAGTCCTAGCACACAACCGGGGAGGGTGAGATTCAAGCTTGGATGTAGGTGCGAAATCTGAAACCCGAAGGCGAATCTCCGCGCAAATTTATAAGTTCTTCTCTCTTTCTCTTGTACTTTCAATTTAGTTTCGAAATTTTCTGATTATACTATGAATTTCATAGTAAGTTTGGATTGTACTATTTGAATTAAGTTGGATTGTTGTGTTAAATTTACAAGTTGAAATCAAGATTGGTATAGTTGGATACTCAAGTTATATTTGATTTTAATGTTCATATTTCAACTTAGTGCTTAATTTGCTATCTTATTAGGTATAAAGTTGAGATTATTGCTAGTTATGTAATATAGCCTAGTCTAAGTTATATAACAACAAGTGACAACTAGTTTAATTTAGGCCTGCAAAGATGGTTGTAAGTTCAAACTAGAATATAACTTGGACTAGTTCTTTAAACATAAAGATATGTTATGTTTAGATTAACTAGGAATTAATGATGTACTTCTCGTTCTATAATGCTTCTAGTTTAATCGTCGGGAGTTGCGAAATACTTGTGGTGATTAGATTAGTTTTGAATCGATATTCGGCCTAGTTCAATGTTGATTAAAAGTATGGAAGTATAGGGGAGTTTGGCTACTTGAATTCCTACAGTTAATCTATCTAATCAATCTTGGATTTATGAAATTGGAAGTATAATCGAGGTCAGGAAATGATTAATCTTTGAAAGTAATATGAGTCTAAAGTAGAATTACTTGTCATCACTTGTAGATATAGGATAGATTTATTTTTAGTAGTTTTTAATTTCATAAAAACATTTCGTAAATCCCCCCCAAAAACAATGTGAATACGTATATTTAGTAATAACATGTATATAATAGTTAAGTGCTCTTAATTAGTTGAACTTGGATTTTAGGATTATATAAACCTCTCCGTGGGATCGACCCTTATTCATCGTTGTACTAAACTTAGATAATATTAATGTGGATAAAATAAGGTTTTAATTTGTACGCATAACGACACGTACCACCTCCTCGTGCGGTTTTTCTATGATGGTTTGGATCCTATATCACGGGCAAACCTTGATGCTGGAGCGGGAGGTCAACTTTCTAAGCCCGCAAGAACAACTTGAGTCCACTATAGAGGAAGTGATCAAGAACTACTCATGGGGTGGAAGACGAAGAGGTGCTCAACCCAAGAAGAGCGGGAAGTTTGAATTAGACCCCATGGATCAAATTCAAGCCAAAATGGACCAACGTGACAAGAAGCTCTCAAAGATCAATCTTGCTATCTTATCCTTCACAGGTAAATTCTTTTTCTTATGATATTTTGGTGGTACTAACCATGATACTTCTTATTGTGGAGGTACCCATTCGGAGCATGTGGCGCGATAAATTCAGAGGAGATGGTATCAAGGAAACCAAGGGTATAGAACAATCAACAAGGAGGTTGGAGACAACCTCAACAAAACTACACCCAAGGTTCAACCAACCTCAACAAGGATGGAATCAACCTCAACAAGGGTACAACCAAGCTCAACCAAGGGTTGCGCAAGGGTATAACCAAAACTATAACCAAGGTGGTTCTCCTCACAAGGGTCAACACTTACCAAGCTCCACATCAAAGGCCAAACCCTAAAACCTCCCTCTAATCCTCCATTCCCCAAACAAAATCCCAAAGCCATACCATCTCCTGATCCAACCTCTCTCCAAATTCTCCAACAACTCCAATCCATGAACCAAATTCTCCAAAACCATGAGCAAAGGTTTCAAGAGTTACAAACCCATACAAAATGCTTGAAACCCAAATCGCCCAAGTACGAGAAGAATCCCTCAACCCCCACAAATCAACTTCGGCCAACCCATCCCTAACCCAACCTCCATCAAGCCAAAGCCATTCATTTGAGGTCGGGAACAAGTTAGGGTCCTAAGATGCCTAATGGGGAGTTAGAGAAGGTGAAGAATTGAGGTTGTTGAGAAGGAGGAGAGCTGAGGAAACTGAGAAAGAAGAAGTTGTGGAAAAGATGAGCACATGTCAAGTTGGTGACAAAACCATTGCCATCACCTCCACTAACCAAGACCTATGTGCCTCCGGTTCCTTATCCTCAATGGTTGGTAGAGAGAAAGTTGAGAGACAAGTTCACTAAATTCCTCAATGTGATGAAGAGCCTGCAAATCACATTCCTCCTTGAGGCTATGTCTCAAATGCCGCTTATGCTAAGTTCTTGAAAGAGTTCTCTCCAAAAGCAAACTTGAAGATGAGCTTATTCCCTACCTACCAAGTGAGTGCTCTTGTGCAACGAACATGCCCAAGAAGCAAAGAGATCCCGGGAGTTTCACCTTGCCGGTGAAGATAGGTGATTTAGAGCCTAAGGGTGCACTGGCCGATCTAGGACGAGTGTCAATTTGATGCCTCTTCTATTGAAGCACCTAGATTTCCTCTTCATCCTAGCGCAAAACGATTCAATTGGCGGACCGCACTGTGAGAGTCCCTGTGGTGAGTTGGAGGATATACCGATTCAAGTTGGGCATGTGTTTGTACCATGCGATTTGTGTGATGGATATGGAGGAAGATCCTGAGACTCCTCTTATTCTTGGAAGAGAAGCTCTAAAGACTTGGGTGCCGTGATAAACTGCAAAAACGAACAATCACGGTTGAGGTAGCTAATGAGCGGTGTGTTTGAGTTCTCTAAGACATTGAAGAGACCTATGATGGAGAGAATTTGCGGGTAAGCCTAGTGGAAGATAGATAGAGGACGACCATGAGTGTGGTTCATACTGGGATGAGTTGTATTGCACTCTACCGAACCCTTAGCTTGGACATGGAAGAGGAAGAACAGCGAACACTGAGAGACAATGAGCGTTTGAGGTTCTAGCTACATCATCCATGACAAAGAGGAGTGTTCTAAGCCTCCTCCAAGGTAGAGTTCAAACCCCTTCCCTCTCTCAATATGTTTTTCTTGATGATGCATGACTTATCCTGTTATTGTCAATTCGAGTCTTGATGACATTCTCTATATCAAATGATTGAAATTCTAAAATATAAAGATGTCATTGGGTATTCGATTGATGACCTTAAAGGGATAAGCCCTTCTCTTGCTATACATCGTATCCATCTCATCGATAGTAATGCCTCCTCCATCGAGCATCAGAGAAGGCTCAATCCCAATCTCAAAGAGGTTGTGAAAAAGGAGATCTGAAACTCGTGACGCGGGAATCATCTAGCTATCTCAGATAGCAAGTGGGTGAGCCCGATTCACGTGGTTCCAAAAAAGGAGGCATGATATAGTTGAGAATGAGAAAGGAGAAACAATCTCCACTAGGACTGTCACTAGGTGGAGAGTTTGTATTGATCACAGGAAACTGAAACTGAACAAATCCACCCGCAAAGATCATTTCCCCCTTCCCTTCATTGACCAAATGTTGGAGAGGCTTGCTCGTCATTCACACTTTTGTTTCTCGATGGTTATTCCGGATTCTTTCAAATCCCCATTCATCCGGATGACCAAGAGAAAACCACCTTTACTTGTCCGTATGGGACATTTGCATATCGAAGGATGCCCTTTGGTTTGTGTAATGCCCCATCCACTTTTCAAAGGTGTATGACAGCAATCTTCTCTGACATGCTAGAAGATTCCATTGAGTGTTCATGGACGACTTTATGTGTGTGGTTCGTCTTTTGACACATGTCTGGTTAATCTTGAATGTGTGTTAAAAGGTGTCAAGAGACGAACCTCGTCCTGAATTGGGAGAAGTGTCACTTTATGGTCGAGGAAGGCATTGTCCTTGGGCATAAAGTGTCGAAAAAGGGTATTGAAGTAGATCCGGCAAAGGTTTCGGTTATTGAGAAGCTTCCGCCACCGAACTCGGTGACGGGAGTTCGTGCTTTCCTTGGACATGCTGGTTTTTACCGGCGTTTCATCAAGGATTTCTCTCAAATAGCCAAACCATTGACGAATTCTCCAAAAAGATGTTGATTTTGAGTTTGATGAGTCTTGTACTAAGGCTTTTGAAACTCTTAAAAAAGCCCTTATTTCTGCCCCCATTGTGCAAGCTCCGGATTGGAGCTTGCCTTTTGAACTAATGTGCGATGCTAGTGACTTGCAGTGGGAGTTGTTCTTGGGCAACGAAAGGAAGGAAGGCTTCATGTGATAGCCTATGCAAGTAGGACTCTGGATGATGCTCAACGGAATTATGCAACTAGGAGAAGGAAATGTTGGCCGTAGTCTTTGTATTTGACAAATTCGATCTATTTGACCTGTAATAAGGCTGTGGTGTATAGGATCGTTCGTTAATTGATTAGTAAGAAGGATGCCAAGCCTCGGCTCATTAGATGGGTGTTGCTCCTTCAAGAGTTCGATTTTGAGATGAAAGAGAAGAAGGGGACGGAGAATGTGGTAGCTGACCATCTTTCTCGCTTCCCTCTTAATGAGAAGCTCTTGGATCTGGATGAGATCCCTATCGAAGAAGATTTGAGAGAAGAAGCGTTATTCGCCATTCTGAACAATGAGATTCCATGGTTCGCTGACTATGCGAATTACTTGGCTTGTGGGATTGAGCGTCATGGTTTTAGTTCCCATCAAAGGAAGCGGTTTTTCAAAGAACTTTCGAGGTTTTGGATGCCCGCTCTTATTTAAGAAGTGTGCTGATGGAGT
>NC_079208.1:27965768-28102934 GCF_026745355.1 Beta vulgaris subsp. vulgaris
TCTTAAGAAATTTTGCATACCTAGGAATTTGCTTTAAAGCATCCAAAAGGGGAATATTTACCTCACATTACGGAAAGTCTCGTAAATGTCACGATCACATTCCTTTTTCTCGAGTATTGCTAGTGCTTCTGGAAAGGAGGAGCTGGCTCGTAAAGTGGTGGAGGTGGTGATTGCTTGGGCTTCTCAGAGATGTGGAAGGTCAGTTTCTGGCTCTGGCTCATAAACAACAATCTCCTCCTCGACCTCTTTATCTCTTCCTTTTATCTCTTTTCCGCTCCTCAAAGTGATTGCACTTGCATTCTTTCTTTTGGATTAAGCTCCGTTTGAGACGGTAGCTTTCCCGAATCTCGAGCCTCTAACCGGCTCACTGCTCCAGAGACCTGACTCATTTGTTGCTCCAAATTCTTGATGCTCGATCGGGTCTCCTCCTGAAATGAACCATATTTCCCTGCATGTTAGTCACATTTTTAGTTAAAGCATTAATCATTTCTTCAGTTGACATGCTGGTACTCGGTCCCTGTACTTGGCCTTGTGGCCTAAAATGTGGAGCTCCTTGCTCCTGGTGTCTCGGGTAAGGAGGTGGAGGACGGTTATACTGGTGCGGCCCTGCTGGTTTCCCGAGCATTCCATATCTCAAATTGGGGTGATCTCGCCACCAGGATTATTTGTATGAATACAGGGTCATACCGCTTCTGAAAACCTTGGCCCTGAAATCCGGCCGCCTTTACCTCTTCACTCGCTTCCTCCTGCAAATGAGGACAAAAATCTGTGGAATGTTGAAGAGCAAATGCCACAAGCTTTCACATGTTGAGTATTCTTCTCCTTTGTCATGAATTCCCACACCATAGATGTCAAGCTTGCACTTGATCCTCTAACTTAGAAGTTCCAGGACTTCGGAGCCAACGACGAGCTCCTGATCTTCTAGTGAATTGTCTCGAGCCCTCAGCAGCTCGTTTATCAAATCTTTAGCAGCTTGTGCATTTTATTACAATTGAACCTCCATTGCTGCATTCACCATTCGTGCATCTTCACCACAAATCCATTATAGAAGTAAGCACTAAGTCTTCATCTGCATAGCCATGATAAGGACAACTAGCACTAACTTCCTGAATCTGCCCAGTACTCATAAAAGGTTTCATCACTCTTTTGCTCGATGTTGCTTATCTCCTTTTCAACACCGAAGACATTGAAGTCGGAAATATTGCTCGAGAAAAGCCCTTTTCAAATAAGCCCATGTGGAAATGCTACCCTGTAGAAGGTAATACAACCAATCATTTGCCGCACCTTTTAATGAGAAGGAATGCCTTGAGTTTCACCTTTCTTCCGACACCACTTGGTTTCATGCTGCTACAACCACATGGAACTCCGAAAGATGCTTATTCGGATCCTCACCATTTAGCCCATAGAATGTCGGAAGCAAATGTATTAATCCCGATTTCAGCTCAAAAGTTTCCCCTTCATCTTCTTGTGGGAATGTAATGCATAAGGCTGCTGATCAAGGTTAGGAGCTGTGAGCTCCTTCAATGTGCGTGGCTCGACTCTCGGAGGCATCTCTTCTTCTATTTCGATAGCAAAAGGAAGCTCCTTAGTTTTCACGCCGTTCTCTTCTCAACCTGAAAAGAGTTAATTCCAAATCTCGATCGTACTGCAAAGGATGTTGGTTAGTAGCACGAGTATTAACCATAAACTACAAAGCAATACAACCTAAAAATAAAAATTCACTAATTACAAACAAGTAACGTTGCTCCCCGGCAACGGCGCCAAAATTTGGTAGGCGTTTTCGTGTATCCTAACCAAATATAATTAACCTACTTCATGCACACTAAGCAAGTATAATGGAAGTAGGGATCGTATCCACAGGGAGCAAAGGAACTTGATCGGAAATTAGGAATTAAGAACCCTAGTATGTGCTAAGGCCAAATAACGAATAGGGGGGATTTGGAACAATGAAGTAAGCTAAACTACGCCACAATAATTAAAAAGGCCTTGGACTCATTAGCATCCACCCTAACCTAGTTTGTGATCACGAAACCTTAACCCCACACTTCCTATGGTCACCTATCGAGAAGTCTAACCTCTATCCTCCTAGATCGTGTAAACACACATCGCGTGGTTTGAACCCCTTACTATGACTTAACTAAATGAATCCACTTAAGTCCAAACCAAAGTAGCATTAAGTCGAGGAAACAATAGGATTACTAATGTTATCAAAGCAATAACATTCAATAAAAGCAATGCTTCTCTAAGTGCAAAGATTAATGTTCAGCATTTAATCAAACACCTAGTATGCTACATGGAGCTAGGAACAAAAAATCCGATTATGCACCTAACTAGCATTAGATGATCACACAACAATACTAGTAACGTTCCTAGCAAAGATTATGCAAACATCATGAAATAAATACAAGAAGCATCACAATGACCTAGAAAATAGAGATAAGAACTTCTCACAAATAGATTAGAGCTTCAACACAAATCCAAGATAGAGTTTAAGCTAGCAAAGCCATAAATTCATTACAAATCTAAAAGAAGGAAGAAGAAACCCTGAAGAAATGTTCTTTTTTCACTCTCTTCGTAGCTAGAACAAAATAAAAACTAAAACTAACTTAACAACATAACCCTCCAAGGGAGGAAAAGAAAATAAATGGCGGCTGACACATGGGTCACAACGCGCGACCAAGGTAGGTCGCGACTCGCGATACTGATCGCGGGTCGCGACGTACCTCCTGCCTCAAAACCACCAAAGCAAACCACAAAGAGGGAAAAAGAGGAAGAACTTGACTTTTTAGTAAGCCATGAAGCTGCAGAACCAAAGTGAAGACGATCCTCGGTGACGAGCAAACCAAGAAGCTTGAACCACGGACCACAGAACTCGGAACTCGAAACTCGGAAGATCTCGAACAAAGCTCAGAAGCCTCGGAAGATGCGCCAGAAAGGAACCAAGGTCAAGGACCTCGAGGCACAAAAAGTGATCAGAGGGCCAAGATCGACCCTCGACTACGCCACCCTGCAAACCTTTCCCTAGACTCCTAAAACACAACATCCTTCAACAACACCTCCTAACGTCAAAACTCTCCTAAATCCCGATACTAAGATCGAGCCAACACCAAAACTGACCCGACTTCCGCCTAATTTTGGCGGACAACTTGGACACATCAACATGTCAAGCGCATGACGTGGCATGCTCAGTAAAAAGGCCATTTGAGAATGTTAGTGCTTATCAATTAACTAGGGGTTTTCCGAATTTATTGAATCTCTTAATCAATTAACTAAAGACCATTTGAGAGAGGACTGAGCGGATTGATTAAGTGGTTACTCTTGAGGACCATTCGAGAGAGGACTCAAGTATTTTAGAGGGAAACTAAATCTTGCATGATCATCTCCATTTCTTCACAATCGCATCAACAATCATTGCCTGTTCTTATTCATACTAGTAACCTTAACTCTAGTGTCTTCTTATTTTATAAATTAACTCTTGTTGTTTGCTAGTTCTAGTTTTTAGCTAGTCTTAATTGTTACCAAACCTCTTTCAAACCCCCAAATACCATTCAATTAGGTAATTAAACTTGATAAACTTTAATTAATCCCATTTTTCCTGTGGATCGACCCTTGACTTGCCCTTACTATTCTCTTAGTAATTGCTTGTTAAGATTTATAAATATTATTTGGAAAGTGATTTTTGGTGTCTTAACGACACACTAAAAAGCTCTTATCAAAATGGCGCTGTTGCCGGGGAGATTATGCTATTGATTGAAGTTTATTTTTGTTTAGCTTGCTTAGTTGATTTTTGTTTTAGTTTGTTTTTGACTATGTTTGTTGTTTACTAATCCTCTACTTAGCTTTGTTTGTAACATGAGAAGAAGAGCTCACAGTTCACCCGCTTTGCCTTTAGATCCTGAAATTGACCGTACATTACGAAAGCTTTGGAAAAATTTGGAAATTCTGTCTTTGGGTTCCGAGCCATCTTCACCAGTCTCAAGTACAACAAGTGAAGTTGAAGCAGAAATGGGAGAAGCAAATCCACAACTATTTAGGGATTTCGGAAATCCGGGTTCCTATGTTCTTCAAGGTGGTATTCGACTCCCCACCACCGCTACAAATTTCAGCATTCACCCCCTAGTATACTCAGATGTGTGAAAGCAGAACAATTTTGTGGGGGTCGGATGAAGATCCTCTTGACCATCTCGACAGGTTTCTTGAGATCTGTGCTATGATAACAACAAATGACGTCTCCCCTGATTATATCAAGATGCATTTGTTCCGATCCTCTCTTACCGGAAAGGCAAAGTCATGGCTCAAGAGCTTGCCTGCTAATTCCCTCACTACATGGGAAGAAGTCGCGATAACCTTCTTGAAGAAATACTTCCCGGAGTGGAAGACTGCAGACATAAGGAGGAAGATGTCCTCATTTAAGCAAGAGAACGATGAGACACTTGCAGAAGATTGGGAGCGGTTCAAGGAGATGATCCGTTTATGCCCCCACCATGAGTTCAACAAAAACCTCCTGATAAGTGCGTAGAATAATATATTTATCTCTCCTTATTTTATTATTATAAGCATGTTTATATTATTATTATATAGATTTTCTATACTTATATTAAGTATATATATTATCTTATGTTTTATTTTATTGTTAGCTTTGCTTAGTTATAATGATTTTTGCTAATGAAATATTTTTGTCCAAGAATTGAAACTACAGGTAAAACAATCTCGTTATTTGAAAAACATCCCAAAGTGAAGGCAAGCCCAAAGTGCAAATTTCACTTAACCACATCAGCCCAAAAAGCACGTGAGAAGCAAAGAAAAGAAAAGAAAAGAAAAGAAAAGGAAGTAAAGAAGAAAAGAGAGAAAGAAAGAAAACAAAAGGAAAACAAAAGGAAACGAAGAAACAAAGGAAGCGTCCCTCTTCTTCCTTCCTCTCTCGTCACTCC
The DNA here is from genome assembly GCF_026745355.1 of Beta vulgaris subsp. vulgaris. Classification (NCBI taxonomy): domain Eukaryota; kingdom Viridiplantae; phylum Streptophyta; class Magnoliopsida; order Caryophyllales; family Amaranthaceae; genus Beta; species Beta vulgaris. The sequence continues at coordinate 27,970,700 of NC_079208.1, forward strand.
ACCTCACCCTTTAAACCACCACCCATGTCCACCAATCAACAAAACCGGCGACATTTGCGACCAATCAGGAGCAGCGGCTTGCAAGTTGCTTCGCACCCAGCGAGAGGCAGTTTCTAGGGCGAAATGCGCTGCCCTCTTCTCCTCTGTAATTGGCCGAAATTCTTCCACTTGGGCGGCAGAATTGGGTATAAATACCCAACTGAGGGGTCCAAAATCATTATGCAATAATTTCCACAGAATTTCGAGTGAAAAAATCAGAGAATTTCGCGAGGTTTCGAAGCTAATTGGGGTGCTCGAGTTCGACGAAGAAGACAACCTTTGGTTGGAGTCCTAGCACACAACCGGGGAGGGTGAGATTCAAGCTTGGACGTAGGTGCGAAATCCGAAACCCGAAGGCGAATCTCCGCGCAAATTTATAAGTTCTTCTCTCTTTCTCTTGTACTTTCAATTTAGTTTCGAAATTTTCTGATTATACTATTGAATTTCATAGTAAGTTTGGATTGTATTATTTGAATTGAGTTGGATTGTTGTGTTAAATTTACAAGTTGAAATCAAGATTGGTATGGTTGGATACTCAAGTTATATTTGATTTTAATGTTCATATTTCAACTTAATGCTTAATTTGCTATCTTATTAGGTATAAAGTTGAGATTATTGCTAGTTATGTAATTTAGCCTAGTCTAAGTTATATAACAACAAGTGGCAACTAGTTTAATTTAGGCCTGCAAAGATGGTTGTAAGTTCAAACTAGAATATAACTTGGACTAGTTCTTTAAACATAAAGATATGTTATGTTTAGATTAACTAGGGATTAATGATGTACTTCTCGTTCTATAATGCTTCTAGTTTAATCGTCGGGAGTTGCGAAATACTTGTGGTGATTAGATTAGTTTTGAATCGATATCCGGCCTAGTTCAATGTTGATTAAAAGTATGGAAGTATAGGGAGTTTGGCTACTTGAATTCCTACAGTTAATCTATCTAATCAATCTTGAATTTATGAAATTGGAAGTATAATCGAGGTCAGGAAATGATTAATCTTGAAAGTAATATGAGCCTAAAGTGGAATTACTTGTCATCACTTGTAGATATAGGATAGATTTATTTTTAGTAGTTTTTAATTTCATAAAAACATTTCGTAAATCCCCCCAAAAACAATGTGAATACATATATATTAGTAAATAATATGTATATAATAGTTAAGTGCTCTTAATTAGTTGAACTTGGATTTTAGGATTATATAAACCTCTCCGTGGGATCGACCCTTATTTATCGCTGTACTAAACTTAGATAATATTAATGTGGATAAAATAAGGTTTTAATTTGTACGCATAACGACACGTACCAAATTTTGGCGCCGTTGCCGGGAGGTTTATTATACTCTTTTTATAGTCAAAGTTCAACTAAGGTATTAACTTATATTTTGTAATTTATGAGTTAACTATACTTGTGGTCTTGAGTAGTTTAAAGAAAGCTGGACTAGGTTGAAATTTTTTTAGCTTATAGTATGTTTATTAACTCCTTTTTGCATACTATGTGCTTAGTTATTTCTTTCTAGTTGACTTCTCTTTGGATAAATCAAGGTGACAAGGATAACTTCTAACATTCTAATAGTAGTTTCATTGATTTTGTTTTGTACTACTGCTTAGTGAATTTCCTATTAGTATTTCTCATTGTGAGTTGCTCTTTACATTACATGATCTGCTATACCTGTGATTTTTGCATTCATATGTTATCTTATACATTCTAAACAATGAAGTGCAACTGGTGGAGATGCAGGATAGGTAGTAAAAATTTGTATCTCAAAAATTCAATGCTTAATTATTCTAATATGATGATTTTTGTTTGCTGCTCTATGAAAGACTTATACTAAGTCTTTGAAATAGTAAACCAAAATTGTAAACAAGAGTGCTGAGGTCTGAATTTTGAAAATACGCTTAAGTTTTTTAGTTGTGATGACTGATGAACATGCGTGATTGTTTAATATGTATATGGATATCTCTGTGGTTAAGAAAACTAGCTGCCTAGATTCTAATTGGTTCATTCATTGAGTTTTAAAGCTGTATTGTTTATATTGAGGAACCTTCTGTTTTAAATTAGAACATGTCAGATGTAGTGCAAAAATTAAGATTAAAAACCAGAATAGGAGTATGGCATAAAACTGTATCGGTAAGTTATATGTCTTAGGGTCTAGCAATCTAGCTACTTTAAATACATTTTGTGTCATAGTGAAGTCTAAAATATGAAATAATGATGTCAGAACTTTATACTCAAACTTTAAGAGTAACCAAAAAAAAAAAAAAAAAATTAGTGGACATCTGCATATGCAATCCTACATCATATCCTTAACACACTACTTTAAAATGAACATTTAAGTATGAAAAAGAAGTGGTTTGTTTTTTAAAGACTTCAATCTAAACTCTAATGAACAAGATCATAGTATTAGAGAATACTACAAAATTGAAATTGGTACAAGTACTATAGGAGTTAAGTTAGTTTCATTGCATCCATGCTTTCTCTTGCTTAGTTTCAGACCACTAGGAAGTAATTCTAAAAGAAATGAACTTAAGATAATGTATTAAGTGCTTAAGATGTGAAATATGGAATTACTTTGGTAGATATGCTAGTAAAATTATTGACTCTAAAGGAAGAGGAGCTAAAGAATATATGACAAGTTGTCTGATTGATGATTCAATTAAAAAAGAATATAAAATAGCTTGATGCTATCATGGATTGTGTTTTCTTATGCTAAGGATGACTAATATGATAAAGAGTAATATGGTGTGACATTACATACAGATGAGATGAGAATTATTAGTAAGAATTATTTTTCTTATCAATTCTAAGTAACACTTCATGTTAAGAGTTTGTATTCTAAGTTCTTGTTTCTGAATTTATATGTTCTGTGTTACAAGTATGGTTCTAGTTTGTCAGGTTATGGTGGTGTTCTTACTTGTAAGATTCCTATTTAGCACTCTTTAAATTTCACAAGGTTTGGAAGTTATGTAAGAAGAGTGATCAACTTCTTATATTCCAACATTTCTATTTTGTGCTAGTTAGTTTGAATCTTTGTCAGATCATGACTATAAAAATGAAAAAGCTGATTATTATGCGATGTAAGATCTAAAAAGAAGAAATATACTTGAGTGAGTCACGGTGAAGAAAACATGCATTACACTATTTGAATTTTAAGCTATGATTTTTATATCTAAGGCAGTTTTCAAGTGACTGATCTTATTTATACTTTATTTGAGAAATTGAATGACTGAGATAACATTTATGCAAAGTATAAAATAATACACCATTGCTAAAAAAAAGAAGAATCATTTAATGTTTGGAATTTTTTATGTACAACTATGTTTTCATATTCTATGATCAAGCTAAGATATTGCAGGTTAAAGAATATGAGGAGCTACATGAATCTTGATCTAGAAGTGAAAATGTTGAGCCAATGACGTAAACAAAGGCGCTACTTGGGAGGCAGCCCAAGAGACTCAGATTTGCTTTCTTGAACTTTTAGTTGCTTTTATTTTAGTATTTTTTTCAGTTTACTTATATGGTTAGTAGTTGAGAAGTTTTATGATCTCTTCCACTATCTAAATGTTACATTGAGGACAATGTAAGATTTAAGTGTGGGGGAGAGGTTATTGTTTTTGCCATTAGATGAAGTATGTGGAATCTGTAGAATTTGGTGAAATTTTAAAATTTTTCGGATTGAATTGCTATATATGGATGGAGGAGATTGTTGTGGAAGTTGAAAGGAGGAATTTGAGGAGAATTGTGAGTATTTGGATGCTGGATTATTATATTGCTGTGAAACAGGTTGAAATTGGACGCATAAAAAATTTGATTTGTCCATTTTATAGAGGAAATGCTGCCGAAATTTCTGTAGAAATTTATGAATTTGGGCTAAGTTAATCATTGGGCTAAGTAATTGTATTAGTATTATATAAAAAAATCATCATGAGCATATATGTTTTTAGGTGCATTATACTTGTATGATATGCATTAGTTTCTAGTTAGTGAAACCCATCTCTTAGTTTGTTTTTGAAAAAAAAAAAATTTGAATATATGAAGAAGTTTAACAAGAAACTCTAATCTAACTATGTTCTAAAAGAAAATGTGTTTTCGAAAATAAAAAGTTTTGGGAATTGTTAACATTTTTAGTTAAAGAATAGTCGAGTTTGAAAGATTCATAACATGATTAGATAAACGATCTCATGTTTATAGCCAGTTTAGTGTAGTAATTCCCTTGGTGGTAATCATAATTAAATGAATAGACCAAAATAACCTGTGAGATTCTGAGCCTAATAATATGAGATATACATATCAATCTCATATGTTCTTTCATGTGTGATGTTCTTCCATGGTAAATTCTCTCTAGAACTTGCATTGATACTCTTCAAAACTATATTGACTCATGTTAGCATGAAGAAAAAGATGTTTCTTTTGTTATAAGCTACATAACCAAATAGCCACCTTACATTATATTACATTATTTCTGAACCCTTTTGAGTCTAAAAGACTATTATTTTACTTAGCTTTCATTATAAACCATTACAAAACATTAAATACATTCATGACCCAATATTTTGAGTTGATGGAGCATGGTTGTTGATGGAGTAAAAGCTAAGTGTGGGGGTGTTTAATTTCTATAGAAAGGTGTGGTTATTGCAGTTGAAATGATGATTGTCCATTTTGTATGAAAAAAAAGTATAATCGTGATATTCGTTGAGAAAAAGAATTGAATGAGACGAAAATGAAAAAAAAAATTTGAATGAGAGTGAAAAAGAAAAAAAAAGAAGAAAAAAAATGATGAATGAAAAAATGGAAAAAATGTGAATGAAATCAAGCATGATATGTAGCTACAAATGATGATATAAATGGGCGTTTGTATATCAAAGTCAAAATAAAGGAAATTGTGCTGATTCACAATGACAGAAGGTTAAAGTTTTGTGTGAGAGTTGTTTTTGCTCCCTCTTATCCGGAAAGGGAGGAGTTATTAAGTTTTTGCTCCACTTAGTTCAAAGCCATCTAGTCCACATATCTTTAAAAGTTTCCTACCTTTTAACCATAGCACCATATAACCTAAAAAGTTCTTTTGATTTATGTCTAATATGTTGTCTAACAATAGTGGAGAATCGAGAAGATATGCAAGCTTATGGCAGAGTTTTTGCCATTGGAATTGAACCTTGAGCGAAACACATAAACCTCTTCAAACACATGAGTGACAAGTGATTATCATGTGAGGGTCTATTTGTTAAAATTATGGTTCTGTCAAGTGAGAATGCTCGCTGATTGATTATGAAATGTCAAGAGAGTATGTCTATGATGTGTTATGAGTTTTGGCGATTTCGTTATTCTAAACTGATAATGTTACATTCCTGTTAACATCTTACTTGAGTTTTTACTAACTAATATAAAACGTTTTAGTTTTTTGTTCGACTCTTCATCGGTTCAGTTTTTGTTCTAAACAATAAAGAGGTGGAGTTATGTGTCATAATTGCATCTAGTTAGAGTTTGATCGAGGGCGATCAAGGACTAAGTGTGGGGGAATTTGATAAGTGTGTAGAATAATATATTTATCTCCCCTTATTTTATTATTATAAGCATGTTTATATTATTATTATATAGATTTTATATACTTATATATATATATATATATATATATATATATATATATATATATATATATATATATATATATATATATATTCTTATGTTTTATTTTATTGTTAGCTTTGCTTAATTATAATGATTTTTGCTAATGAAATATTTTTGTCCAAGAATTGAAACTACAGGTAAAACAATCTCGTTATTTGAAAAACATCCAAAGTGAAGGCAAGCCCAAAGTGCAAATTTCACTCAACCACATCAGCCCAAAAAGCACGTGAGAAGCAAAGAAAAGAAAAGAAAAGAAAAGGAAGTAAAGAAGAAAAGAGAGAAAGAAAGAAAACAAAAGGAAAACAAAAGGAAACGAAGAAATAGAGGAAGCGTCCCTCTTCTTCCCTCCTCTCTCGTCACTCCACCTCACCCTTTAAACCACCACCCATGTCCACCAATCAACAAAACCGGCGACACTTGCGACCAATCAGGAGCAGCGGCCTGCAAGTTTCTCCGCACCCAGCGAGAGGCAGTTTCTAGGGCGAAATGCGCTGCCCTCTTCTCCTCTGTAATTGGCCGAAATTCTTCCACTTGGGCGGCAGAATTGGGTATAAATACCCAATTGAGGGGTCCGAAATCATTATGCAATAATTTCCACAGAATTTCGAGTGAAAAAATCAGAGAATTTCGCGAGGTTTCGAAGCTAATTGGGGTGCTCGAGTTCGACGAAGAAGACAACCTTTGGTTGGAGTCCTAGCACACAACCGGGGAGGGTGAGATTCAAGCTTGGATGTAGGTGCGAAATCTGAAACCCGAAGGCGAATCTCCGCGCAAATTTATAAGTTCTTCTCTCTTTCTCTTGTACTTTCAATTTAGTTTCGAAATTTTCTGATTATACTATGAATTTCATAGTAAGTTTGGATTGTACTATTTGAATTAAGTTGGATTGTTGTGTTAAATTTACAAGTTGAAATCAAGATTGGTATAGTTGGATACTCAAGTTATATTTGATTTTAATGTTCATATTTCAACTTAGTGCTTAATTTGCTATCTTATTAGGTATAAAGTTGAGATTATTGCTAGTTATGTAATATAGCCTAGTCTAAGTTATATAACAACAAGTGACAACTAGTTTAATTTAGGCCTGCAAAGATGGTTGTAAGTTCAAACTAGAATATAACTTGGACTAGTTCTTTAAACATAAAGATATGTTATGTTTAGATTAACTAGGAATTAATGATGTACTTCTCGTTCTATAATGCTTCTAGTTTAATCGTCGGGAGTTGCGAAATACTTGTGGTGATTAGATTAGTTTTGAATCGATATTCGGCCTAGTTCAATGTTGATTAAAAGTATGGAAGTATAGGGGAGTTTGGCTACTTGAATTCCTACAGTTAATCTATCTAATCAATCTTGGATTTATGAAATTGGAAGTATAATCGAGGTCAGGAAATGATTAATCTTTGAAAGTAATATGAGTCTAAAGTAGAATTACTTGTCATCACTTGTAGATATAGGATAGATTTATTTTTAGTAGTTTTTAATTTCATAAAAACATTTCGTAAATCCCCCCCAAAAACAATGTGAATACGTATATATTAGTAAATAACATGTATATAATAGTTAAGTGCTCTTAATTAGTTGAACTTGGATTTTAGGATTATATAAACCTCTCCGTGGGATCGACCCTTATTCATCGTTGTACTAAACTTAGATAATATTAATGTGGATAAAATAAGGTTTTAATTTGTACGCATAACGACACGTACCACCTCCTCGTGCGGTTTTTCTATGATGGTTTGGATCCTATATCACGGGCAAACCTTGATGCTGGAGCGGGAGGTCAACTTTCTAAGATCCCGCAGGAACAACTTGAGTCCACTATAGAGGAAGTGATCAAGAACTACTCATGGGGTGGAAGACGAAGAGGTGCTCAACCCAAGAAGAGCGGGAAGTTTGAATTAGACCCCATGGATCAACTTCAAGCCAAAATGGACCAACGTGACAAGAAGCTCTCAAAGATCAATCTTGCCTCATCTAATCCTTCACAGGTAAATTCTTTTTCTTATGATATTTATGGTGGTACTAACCATGATACTTCTTATTGTGGAGGTACCCATTAGGAGCATGTGGCGACGATAAATTCTAGAGAAGATGGGTATCAAGGAAACCAAGGGTATAGAAACAATCAACAAGGAGGTTGGAGACAACCTCAACAAAACTACACCCAAGGCTTCAACCAACCTCAATAAAGATGGAATCAACCTCAACAAGGGTACAACCAAGCTCGTAACCAAGGGTATGCGCAAGGGTATAACAAAAACTATAATCAAGGTGGTTCATCGTCACAAGGGTCAAACACTTACCAAGCTCCACATCAAAGGGCCAATACCCAAAAACCTCCCTCTAATCCTCCATTCCCCAAACAAAATCCCGAACCCATACCATCTCCCGATCCAACCTCTCTCCAAATTCTCCAACAACTCCAATCCATGAACCAAATTCTCCAAAACCATGAGCAAAGGTTTCAAGAGCTACAAACCCATAACAAAATGCTTGAAACCCAAATCGCCAAAGTAGCCGAGAAGAATCCTTCAACCCCCACAAATCAACATTCGGGCCAACCCATCCCTAACCCGAACCTCCATCAAGCCAAAGCCATTCATTTGAGGTCGGGAACAAGCTTTAAGGGTCCTAAGATGTCTAATGAGGAGTTAGAGAAGGGTGAAGAAGTTGAGGTTGTTGAGAAGGAGCACGAAGCTGAGGAAACTGAGAAAGAAGAAGTTGTGGAAAAAGATGAGCCACAAGTCCAAGTTGGTGACAAAACTCCATTGCCATCACCTCCACCAAACAAGACCTATGTGCCTCCAGTTCCCTATCCTCAAAGGTTGGTAGAGAGAAAATTGAGTGACAAGTTCACTAAATTTCTCAACGTGATGAAGAGCCTGCAAATTAACATTTCGTCTCTTGAGGCTATGTCTCAAATGCCGGCTTATGCTAAGTTCTTGAAGGAGATTCTCTCCAACAAACGCAAACTTGAAGATGAGCTTATTTCCCTACCCTAACAAGTGAGCGCTCTTATGCAATGAACCATGCCCAAGAAGCAAAGAGATCCCGGGAGTTTCACCTTGCCGGTGAAGATAGGTGATTTAGAGCCTAAGGGTGCATTGGCCGACCTAGGAGCGAGTGTCAATATGATGCCTCTATCTATTGTTAAGCACCTTAGATTTCCTCTTCATCCTATGCGCAAAACGATTCAATTGGCGGACCGCACTGTGAGAGTCCCATGTGGTGAGTAAGAGGATATACCGATTCAAGTTGGGCATGTGTTTGTACCATGCGATTTTGTGGTCATGGATATGTAAGAAGATCCAGAGACTCCTCTTATTCTTGGAAGATAAGCTCTAAAGACTTTGGGTGTCGTGATAAACTGCAAAAATGATAAATCACGGTTGAGGTAGCTAATGAGCGTGTTGTTTTTGAGTTCTCTAAGACATTAAAGAGACCTATGATGGAGAGAATCTGCCGGGTAAGTCTAGTGGAAGATTAGATAGAGGACGACGTGAGTGTGGTTCATACTGGGGATGAGTTGTATGCTACTCTTACCGAAGCCCCTAGCCTCGACATGGAAGAGGTGAACGAATTCTCCATGCTTCTTGACACTACCCTTGAGGAGACACAAAATGAAGCGTTTGAGGTTCTAGCTACATCATCCAATGACAAAGAGGAGTGTTCTAAGCCTCCTCCAAAGGTAGAGTTCAAACCCCTTCCGTCCTCTCTCAAATATGTTTTTCTTGATGATGCATGCACTCATCCTATTATTGTCAATTCGAGTCTTGATGACATCTCTATATCTAAATTGATTGAAATACTACAAAAATATAAAGATGTCATTGGGTATTCGATTGATGACCTTAATGGGATAAGCCCTTCTCTTGCTACGCATCGTATTCATCTCATCGATAGTAATTCCTCCTCCATCGAGCATCAGAGAAGGCTCAATCCCAACCTCAAAGAGTTTGTGAAAAAGGAGATCATGAAACTGCGTGACGCGGGAATCATCTACGCTATCTCAGATAGCAAGTGGGTGAGCCCAATTCACGTGGTTCCAAAAAAAGGAGGCATGACAATAGTTGAGAATTAGAAAGGAGGAACAATCTCCACTAGGACTGTCAGTGGGTGGAGAGTCTGTATTGATTACAGGAAACTGAACAAATCCACCCGCAAGGATCATTTCCCCCTTCCCTTCATTGACCAAATGTTGGACAGGCTTGCTCGTCATTCACACTTTTGCTTTCTCGATGGTTATTCCGAATTCTTTCAAATCCCCATTCATCCGGATGACCAAGAGAAAACCACCTTTACTTATCCATATGGGACATTCGCATATCTAAGGATGCCCTTTGGTTTGTGTAATGCCCCATCACCTTTTCAAAGGTGTATGACAGCAATCTTCTCTAACATGCTAGAAGATTCCATTGAGGTGTTCATGGACGACTTTAGCGTGTGTGGTTCGTCTTTTTGACACATGTCTGGTTAATCTTGAATGTGTGTTGAAGAGGTGTCAAGAGACGAACCTCGTCCTGAATTGGGAGAAGTGTCACTTTATGATCGAGGAAGGCATTGTCCTTGGGCATAAAGTGTCGAAAAAGGGTATTGAAGTGGATCCGGCAAAGGTTTCGGTTATTGAGAAGCTTCCGCCACCGAACTAGGTGATGGGAGTTCGTGCTTTCCTTGGACACACGGGTTTTTACCGGCGTTTCATCAAGGATTTTTCTCAAATAGCCAAACCATTGACGAATTTACTCCAAAAAGATGTAGATTTTGAGTTTGATGAGTCTTGTGCTAAGGCTTTTGAAACTCTTAAAAAAGCCCTTATTTATGCCCCCATTGCGCAAGCCCCGGATTGGAGCTTGCCTTTTGAACTAATGCCCGATGCTAGTGACTTTGCAGTGGGAGTTGTTCTTGGGCAACGAAAGGAAGGAAGGCTTCATGTGATAGCCTATGCAAGTAGGACTTTGGATGATGCTCAATGGAATTATGCAACTATGGAGAAGGAAATGTTGGCCGTAGTCTTTGTATTTGACAAATTTCGATCTTATTTGACCTGTAATAAGGCTGTGGTGTATATGGATCATTCTACAATTATTTGATGAGTAAGAAGGATGCCAAGCCTCGGCTCATTAGGTGGGTGTTTCTTTTTCAAGAGTTCGATTTTGAGATGAAAGAGAAGAAGGGGACGGAGAATGTGGTAGCTGACCATCTTTCTCACCTCCCTCTTGATGAGAAGCTCTTGGATCTGGATGAGATCCCTATCGAAGAAGATTTGAGAGAAGAAGCGTTATTCGCCATTCTGAACAATGAGATTCCATGGTTCGCTGACTATGCGAATTACTTGGCTTGTGGGATTGAGCGTCATGGTTTTAGTTCCCACAAAGGAAGCGGTTTTTCAAAGAACTTTCGAGGTTCTATTGGGATGACCCGCTCTTATTTAAGAAGTGTGCTGATGGAGTGTTTAGGAGGTGTGTGCCTAACCATGAGATGACATCGGTTTTGAACTATTGCCATACTTTGGCATGTGTAGGGCACGGTGGAGCAAGCAAAACTGTTGCTAAGGTGCTCCAGTGTGGTATGTTTTGGCAGTCATTGAAAAAGGATGCTTGGGAATTTGTGTTGGGTTGTGATAGATGTCAAAGGAGTGGTGGCATCCCAAAGAGACATGAGATGCCTCAATAAAACATTCTCGAGGTTGAGCCATTTGATGTTTGGGGAGTCGACTTCATGGGTCCATCCGTTCCTTCATGTGGCAATGTGTACATTCTTGTTGCGGTCGACTACGTGACAAAATGGGTTGAAGCCATTGCCTCCCCCACCAATGACCACAAAGTTGTGACCAAGCTCTTGAAAAAGATCATATTCCCTCGCTTTGGAGTGCCCCGTGTGTTGATAAGTGATTGCGGTTCACACTTCGCCAAGAAGCAACTAGAAGCACTTTTGAAGAAGTACGGGGTAAATCACAAAGTCGGTCTTCCTTACCACCCTCAAACTCAAGGCTAAGTTGAAGTCTCAAATCGAGAAGTAAATAATGTCCTTGAGAGTGTGGTCAATAAGACACGAAAGGATTGCTCTTTGAAGCTTGATGATGCCCTTTGGGTTCTTCGCACGGCTTTCAAGACACATATAGGCACCACTCCCTATCGCCTTGTGTATGGCAAAGCATGTCATTTGCGGGTTGAACTAGAACACAAGGCTTGGTGGGCTATTAAAGAGCTCAACATGGATCTTCACTTGGCGGGAGACGCTCGAAAGGAAAGGTTAGTAGAGCTTGAAGAACTTCAATTTGACGCTTATGAGAGTTCGAGACTATACAAAGAACAAACAAAGAAATGGCATGATCACTGGATTCAACAACGAGAATTTCGGGTTGGAGACAAAGTCTTGTTGTTCAACTCAAGACTCAAACTCTTCCCCGAAAAGTTAAAGTCCAAGTGGTCGGGTCCCTTCTCAGTGTTGAAGACTATTCCCTATGGGGCTTATGAGGTTTTGGGTGAGAACGGTCCATTTTGGGTGAACGGTCAGAGATTGAAGCTCTATCATGATAATCACGCCGTTGGTTCGATTGATTGTTTGATTCTTCGCTCACCCGAGCGACTTTCGTCAAGGACGTATCATTTTCAGTCCGGCTAATGACTTAAAACAAGCGCTGCACGGGAGGCAACCCGTTTCTTTTCTTCCCTTTCTTTTATTTCATTTTATTTTTCTTTTGATTGTTAGTTAGACTTTTGATTTATCAGCTAGCCATGAGAGCTATATTGGGACATATGATTTTTTTTAAAAAAGTTGAGTGAAAAGGAGTGATTTGAAAAAAGTAAGATTGAGAAAACAGACGACTACGGTGCACCCAGACCCCTTTGAGGTGCGCCCGCAGCGTTCTAAAATTTTTCGAAAATTCAGAACGGTGCGCCGGCACCACTAATTGGTGCGCCCACACCTGTTTCAAAAAGTTTTCGAGGAAAAAAAAGGAGAGGTAGGTGCTCCCGCACCTCTTCAAGTTGCACCCGCACCATTCTAATTTTTTTCGAAAATTTAGACTGGTGCGCCTGCACCGCTTTGTGGTGCCCCCGCACCAGTCTACAAAAATCTTTCGAGGAAAAAAAAACAGAAGAGGTCGGTGCGCCCGCACCTCCTCTAGGTGCGCCCGCACTAGGTTCTAAAAATATTTGGAGCAGAAAAACAGGCGAGGTAGGTGCGCCCGCACCTAGTTGTGGTGCGCCCGCACCAAACGATTTCAAAATTTTTTTTTAAGTTTGGTGCGCCCGCACTAAACTCGGCTGGGCAACTATACGCGTTTTCCTCTGTTTTTTTCGGCCCTCACTCCTCTTTCTCCTCTCATATTTTCGAACTTGTCTCTCACTTTCTCTCTCTTCAAACTCTCTAGATCCGGCCACCACACTTATTTTCCGACGACTTCCGACCATTTTCTCACCGGAATTTTCATCAACTTCATCTTTACAACACTCAAGAGCACAAAGTTTGGGGATTTTGCAAGGTTTTGATTTCTAGGGTTTCAAATTTGGGGATTTTCATCTCTATGTTGGTAACTCTTCTTCTAACCCTTGTTTTTCATCTATAATCTTGTTATTTGGACTTCTAGTGTGTTTTCTTTTAGATTGCATGCTTGTTTTTCCTTAAAGTTTTGGTTATTCATGAAGTTTGTCAATTTTTGTGCTTGATGTTGTGATGAACAAGTGAGATTTCATGCTCTTTGTGCTAATTTCATAATATTCTGACTGTTTGTGAAATACATTACATGATTTGAGAAGTGTTGTTGAGAATTTTGCACGACTTGTGGTTAGTTTGGTGAATTAGTGTTGTACAACACCTTGTGAGTGTTGAAAAAGTTGAAGTAACTCTAGTTCTTGCTTGTTAGCAACTTGGTTGCTTTTGATTGTGGGATTGTTAGCTCGTAGATTTTAGGATTACTTTTTCTTTTCTTTGATTTTCTTTTGTGTGTGTGTGTGTTTTTTTTTTTTTGTGTGGAGAGTCTCAGTTTTGTGTTGTGTCGTTGAAACGGACAGTCACTTATCCTTCCCCTTTTGAAAAACAAAACTTTTTTTTACCACCATGGGAAGAAGTAGTGGCGAGAGATCATCCTCTCGGTCTAAGCGAGCTAAGACAGGGTCCTCCTCACAAGGACCCTCTTCTAGGTCTAATCCCCTACCCCTTTATCCTCTAAAGTTTCCCACTGCGGCTCATAAGCAAATCTTCACGAGGCTTTTCGAGCGCACACTTCGTCCCACGAAGTTCTATGACTACATTACCCGCGTCAACCTTAACATCGAATCGATGATAAGGGAGATGACAAATAATCTAGGGCTATCGAACTTCCTCACCGTCCGTGAACCTACTTATGATCAGCTTACTCTCGAATTCTTGAGTATGTTGAACATAAGCAGGGAGGCGGACTCGGGTGTTCTAACTATTCAATGTCGTCTTTTTAATCAAGTTTGAACACTCTCTTTCGACGAATTCTGTGAAGCATTTGGAATGGATTCTAGTGCCCCTTGTGATGCCCCTTTAGGCACCATTTGGCAGGGGTACAACGAACATGAATGGTGGGCTATGATCACCAATGGCACGACTCCGTTTCGGACGAACTCGTCCAAAGCATCGGAGTTCATCCATATCACTCTCCGTTACTTCCATAGGATGTTGGTTTATACCATCTTTCCTAAACAGGAAGTCGGGTAGTTGAGGAAGGAAGAGCTGTTGGTTCTTTGGTTGGCCACTGATGGGGTCCACCATAGAGCCCGAATTTAATTGACTGTAGGAGATTCGGGGTGGGGGGGGGTACTACGGTATCTGGGGAGATCGTTTGTGGTGGAATAATCACACGGATAGCGTCTTACCTTGAGTTGGACGATGACCTGGCTCGCTTGGAAGCTAGCATGCCTACTGTTGGTCAGTCCAACCAATTGGATGGTGCGAGTCTGCAGCAGATGAAATTTCTGCACCATTACATGAAGCCAAACTGAATTTGGCTTGTAGGGGGAGACCTTATTGTTATATGAACACCGAGTTCATCTGGAACCCCCCCCCCCGCTAACTGTGAAAACCGTTGGCGGGTTCCCCCTTCCCATATCGCCCCTCAGGATGTCCGTGATCGGACTTTCATTTAGTCAACCCCTGTGGAGGGCATTCCACGAGCTCCGAGAGGTCCGAGGCCCGACCACCGCATTCCTCAGAGTGATGTGACCGAACCTTCCTCCTCTCAGTCTTTCGATATAGGCTCCGTCATGGCGGTCATAGCCCAAATGTAGGCCTCTCCAGAGGCTAATCACCATGTGTAACGCCCCGACCTCTAAGCATCTTTATTAGGTTAATTAATCTTGATTATTAGCAGCGGAAGTCCTAGCCTTTGGTCGGTGCGTTACTGCCGTACTTTCCATCAGGAAAATACAAGGCAACATACTTACATAAACATATAATAACATGAAAACTTAAACGTACTACATTATATTAAAGTAGAACAGAGTTAATGTTAATTAAACTAACTAATACTTAGGTTACAAAAGCTATAAATGTTTGAGTTATTTTAATAACATTTCCTCACTGCTAACCATGGCGTCATCCCCATCGGTACCTAAAACAGAAAAACAAAACGTCATGAGCCGAGGCTCAGTAACATACTATCTAACAACGTAAATTCATTTCAACTCATTTTATTTGAAAATAGGGAGAAAGAATATCGCAAACATCATTTCATAAACATATAACTTGATAATAAAATCCAACCATTTTGAGATATTATCCTTTATAATTTTACATCATTTTTAATGGTAATTGGCAAGTACAACATCATAACATCATAATCATTAATCCGAAAGGCGGTCACAACAAAGGTGACACTTGCGGTGCCCATAAATTAATCCGAAAGGCGGTCATAACAAAGGTGACACTTGCGGTGCCCATAACATATACATATCCGAAAGGCGGTCAACAACAAAGGTGACACTTGCGGTGCCATATCCGAAAGGGATCACAACAAAGGTGACACTTGCGGTGCCCATATCCGAAAGGCGGTCACAACAAAGGTGAACTTGCGGTGCCCATAAAGTACTCAAGAACCGTATTTCACTTTCATTTATCATGTTTCGTTATTTTTATATTTATGTGATAAAACATCTTTTAAGCATCATGAAAACCAATTCATCAGATCATAAACATCATTTAGCAAAACATTTCATATCCCGCAATCCATAAACACATATCATCAAAACATTATGTAAACGTCATAAAACATAGTTGGAAGGGGAGTGCGGGTGTTAGCAGTAGACGTTACCTCGAGTCGCGATTATTATACTTGATAGCCGGGGGAGGTTTGTAATATCCCTTTTCCTTTCTAATCTATTCAAGGATTAATAAAAGATGACTTATTAATATTTTATTCTAGATTTAAACTCACGATCCATTTCCATCATGTGTCTATGAATTACTAGAGTGTGTATGAATTAATAGTTATGAAACCTTATTATCACCATTTATTACTTAAACTATATTTCTTGAATTTAGAACTTGATTACTAACTTATGTAAAACTATTTAATTAGTAATAACCACTACTTATAAGATTCATGAAAATTCATGTTTAATGACTTGAAGGTATGGTTATAGAACTTTCATATTTTGATTAGACATTTAATAGTAAAGTGATATTTAACTAATTGTTAAACTCTAACTTGTATTAGTGATATTTCCTACTAGTTAGTGACTTACTTAATTAACAACTTAAAAGTGATACTCATTTAATCAAGCTAAAAGTGGATTATAATTATAGATTAAGGTTACTAATATTATACTTAAAAATCCAAGTGTATTAATTAGTATTACTTTATACTACATAAACTTAAGTATATCTATGTGAACATGAAACTATAACTTAATTAACCAAATATACCCATTATATATTAAAGGTGTAATATTAGTGATTATGTCATAATCTATATTATACTATAATTAGGTTGTATAATTATTTCATAAAATGGAATTTATAATATTAAGTTAATTAACTAAGTCCAATCAACTTGATTTATTAAACATACTAAGCTTCTATATTAGAATTTGAAAGATTAAAACTACACTTATACATAACTAAGTCTAATACATACAATGTAGATTTTAAAGTCACAAAAACAAGATTATGAATCTAATTAATTTAGTTAATTAGCCCAACACATTAATGGGTCAACTTAATTATTTAACAAGCCTAAAGTAACAAAGAAACTAAATAACTTAATTAGTTCTAATAACTTTTCAAACTAAAGAATAGGATGGAAACTATGTCAAGTAACTTACTGTTACAGCACAAAGCAACGAAGGGGTAAGGTGGTCGGAGCTTCGGCGAGCGGGTGACGGTGCAGCAGCGAGACGGACGGCGGCACGGACGTGGCTGGCGGCAGGTGCGATGCGGCAGCAGCCCAGGCAGGGCAGAGGGTGCAGCGAGATGGGGGAGGGGAAGAGAGCAGCGAGCAGGAGAGGTTGGGGGAGTGTCGCGGGCGCGACGGCTGGCCGGAGGTGCGGTTCTACCTGCGCAGGAGTGGCGGCAGACCGTTGGTGGTGGTCGGAAGGTGGCCGGAAAACAGAGAGTTTGGGTGGTGGTGTTTAAAGTTTTCTGATTTTTGGGTGGAGATGAATAGTAAAATCAGCTTACTATTTATAGTAATTTTAGGAACAAAGCTCCATTAAAATAATGGTGGATTAATGGTGAAGTATACTTGGGGAGCAAGGAGTTCGAGAAGCCTTGGGAAGCAAGGTCATGGAGCTTGAGGAAGAAGATGAGTTGTGTGGATGGTTAATTTCTTTTTTTTTGGAAATTTTCTAATTCTTTTACTAATACTAAAATAGTGACTTTTCCTACTTTCTTTTAATGTATTACCAATCTAACT
Source organism: Beta vulgaris subsp. vulgaris (assembly GCF_026745355.1). Classification (NCBI taxonomy): domain Eukaryota; kingdom Viridiplantae; phylum Streptophyta; class Magnoliopsida; order Caryophyllales; family Amaranthaceae; genus Beta; species Beta vulgaris. Next base: position 27,988,247 of record NC_079208.1, read on the forward strand.
TAGCTTATATTATTAAATACTCGATTTTATTTTATTTTTCAAATATATTAGAGAAGTGATTAAATAAATAAATAAATTTTAAATAATTTATTTAAGCCAATTATTAATGTTAATCAAGTTTGAATTTTCGGGATATTACATCCTCACCCCTTAGAATAAGTTTCGTCCTCGAAACTTGCTCATATGATATGAAGATTCAAACATCAAACTTGCTCAATCACCTATTTCAAAATCATGTAGTTCATTCACATATTAAAACAAAAGTTTACATCAAATCATCTAAGCAAATAGATGGGGGTATCTTGCTTTCATTTGGTCTTCTACCTCCCAGGTGGCCTCAGACGATGAATGGTTAGCCCATAAGATTTGTACCATATGGATTTCTTATTCCTGAGCTGCTTTTCTCTACGATCGAGAATTTCAATCGGTTTCTCTTCATACGATAGATCGTTCCTCAATTGCAAGGGCTCGTGCCTAATTACGTGGCTTGGATCAGAAATATACTTCCTCAACATCGATATATGGAAGACGTTATGCACTCGATCTAATATACCTCGGGCTCAGCTTACCAGACTGTCCAAATCTCATGACACCTTTGCTAGGCGAAACTTTCAGAAAGACATGATCACCCACCATAAATTCTAGTGGCCTTCTTCGACGATCCGCATAGCTCTTTTGTCTACTTTGTGCGGTCTTGATACTAGCTTGAATAAGTCGTACTTTTTCTGGTTTCTTGTATCAAGTCAGGCCAATCATTCGTGCTTCGTCGATGTCACTCCAACATAGAGGGTTCTACACCTTCTCCCATAAAGTGCTTCATATGGTGCCATCTTGATGCTAGCCTGATAGCTGTTGTTATAGGAAAACTCCACCAATGGCAAGTATTTCTCCCAACTTCCATGGAAATCCAACACACATCTCTTAGCATATCTTGAGGGTCTGAATTGTTCGCTCGGTTTGACCATCGGTTGCTGGGTGAAAGGCGGTGCTGAAATCGAGTTTGGTACCAAAAGCTTTCTGTAACTCCTTCCAAAATTTCGCTTGAAACCTCGAGTCTCGATCAGATACAATAGAACTTGGAACACCATGTAGTCTGACTATCGTGCTCACATAAACTCTGCTAGCTTGTCTAGGCTCCAATTATTCTGATCGCCAAGAAATGTGCCGATTTAGTCAACCTGTCCACTATCACCCAAATGCTATTCATACCTCGGGATGATGGTGGTAACACAACAATAAAATCCATAGAAATCGAATCTCGTTTCCATGTTGGAACATCCAAAGGCTGCAATAATCCCGCGGGTCTCTGGTGCTCTATCTTGATCCTCTGGCACGTTAGACACCTTGTCACATATTCAGCAACTTCCTGCTTCATATTACTCCACCAAAAATTCTGTTTCAGATCTTTGTATAACTTGTTTCCTCCAGGATGAATGGAGAAAGGACTGTTGTGAGCTTCATCTAGTATCTTCTTCTTTAACACCTCGTTATTAGGAACACATAATCTTCCTTGAAATCTCAGTGTCCCGTCTTCCTGGATCACAAATCCTGGTGATTTTCCTTTCTTCACATAACTCTTTATTTTCTCCATCTCCGAATCTCCATTCTGAGCCTCTTTTATTTCCTCCAACCATGTCGGTCGTAGCTCCAATGCATTTAGGTATGCGCCTCGGTTCCTCTGAATGATTTCCACTTTCATCTTCTCTAAGTCATCGCAGATGGCTTTGGGAAGGGTTAAGGTTGAGTTTAGGTAGGCTTTTCGGCTTAAGGCATCGGCTACAACGTTAGCCTTTCCAGGGTGATACTGAATGTCGAGATCATAATCTTTCAGGAGCTCTAACCATCTACGTTGTCTCAAGTTCAATTCTTTTTGCGTGAAGATGTATTTAAGGCTTTTGTGGTCGGTAAAAACCTTGCACGGAACACCGAAAAGGTAGTGTCGCCATATCTTGAGAGCAAACACCACTGCTGCTAATTCGAGGTCATGAGTAGGATAATTTTGCTCATGAGGCTTGAGCTGTCGGGAAGCATAAGCTATGACTTTATCGTTTTGCATCAAAACGCATCCCAATCCATGCTTAGAGGCATCATTGTACACTACAAATCCGTCGATTTCGGAAGGAAGGGTAAGAACAGGAGCAGAGGTGAGACGTTTCTTTGATTCTTGGAAGGTTGATTCACATTTATCATTCCATTCAAACTTGACAGACTTCTTCACCAATCGAGTGATGGGCAGAGCTATTTTAGAGAAGTCTTGGACAAATCTTCGATAATATCCTGCTAAGCCCATAAAACTCCGAACCTCGGGGACGTTGGTAGGTCGAGGCCACTCCATTATAGCTTTTATCTTTTCAGGATCAACAAAGACTCCATTTTCAGAAATGATGTGACCCAAGAAGGCTACTTCTTTCAACCAGAATTCACACTTCTTCAACTTCGCATACAACTGGTTTTCTCTTAACACCTCCAAAACTTTTCTCAAATGTTCTTCGTGCTCACTCAGGCTCCTTGAAAACACCAAGATGTCATCGATGAACACGACAACGAACTTGTCGAGGTAGGGCTTGAAGACACGGTTCATTAGATCCATGAAAACAGCGGGGGCATTTGTCATCCCAAATGGCATTACCGAAAACTCATAATGACCATATCGAGTCCTGAATGCGGTCTTCGAGATATCTTCGGGCTTAATGCGGAGTTGATGGTATCCAGATCTTAAATCAATCTTTGAAAAAGTAGTTGCACCTCGGAGTTGGTCAAATAGGTCATCGATGCGAGGTAGCGGGTATCTATTCTTGATGGTGATTTTGTTTAACTCCCGATAGTCGATGCACAATCTCATTGTCCCATCTTTCTTTTTCACGAATAAGACTGGTGCTCCCCATGGTGATACACTTGGCCGAATATACCCCTTCTCGAGCAATTCGTCCAACTGCTTCTTTAGTTCTTGCAATTCTGCTGGTCCCATATGATAAGGTGCTTTTGAAATGGGAGCGGATCCTGGGATAAGATCAATGTTGAAGTCTATTTCCCTTTGCGGAGGCATGCCAGGTACCTCTTCTGGAAACACATCGGGATACTCAGAGACTATTGGGATGTCTGGTAAGGAGAGTTCGGGGGTGGTCACGTCAACCACATGGCATAAGAATCCGTAACACCCCTTTGCTAGTAATTTGAAAGCCTTCACAGAAGAGATGGTTTCGGGCTTGGCTTTTCTTCTTTGATAGGAAACTTTACATCCATCTGGTCTTCTAAGGGAAACCTCATGATCAAGGCAGTTAATGTCGGCTTTATACTTAGACAACCAATCCATCCCCAAAATCACATCAAAGTCGGTCAGGTCAAACTGGACTAAGTCCACGAGGAATTCACACTTTTCTATGAGGATGGGACAATCCCTATATAGGATTTTACATGGAACAGATTCACCATTTGGAAGGGTGACAGACATGGATGAGAAATCAGGACATGATTTAGCTTTTAAACTCTTAGCAAATGACGTAGATATAAATGAATGAGAAGCTCCAGAGTCAAATAAACATAAGCCGGTATAGAGTTAACAGGAAAGGTACCGGTAATGACAGTGTCATCAGCCTCAGCTTCCTCTCTTTGCATCATGAACACTCTTCCGCTTGAGGAGTCCTCTGGGAGGGTTTCTGATGTTGTTGTTGCTTGTGTTGCCACCATAACCAGAATTCTGCATAACCCTTTGATCTCTCACTGGGACACGGTTGGTGACATTTTCAACTCCACGATCACCAAGAGGGCAATTCTTAAATACATGGCTTGGCCTACCACAACGGTAACATTGATAGCTTCCCCGTCGACATTCTCTTGCTAAATGGCCCAACTTATTACACGTGTTATAACGAGGAACTTGTTTCTGGCCATTGTTGTTCCCCATGTACCCCGTATTCTGCCTCTTGAGACCATTGCTTGGTTGGCTTCCCTGAGAGTTCCCCTTTCTCTTCCCATTCTCATATACCTCCTTTTGCAGCTTCGTTTTCCTTTCGACATTTATAACTCTATCATATAGCTCTTGGTATGAGCTACTCATGTGTGCTGCCAACTTCACTTGGATATCAAGGTTTAGACCTCCTTCGAAGCGGTTCATCCTCTGTCGATCAGTAGTTACCAAGTCAGGAGCGAATCGAGCCAACTCATTAAACTTTACGGCATACTCCAATACATACATGCTCCTTTGTTTCAGATGGATAAATTCAGACTCCATTTGCAGTTGCAGGGACGGGGATAAAACTGTCTTCTCATAGCTTCTTTCAACTTTTCCCAACCAAATCCCGGTTGATCATGCATCTCCTTTGCAGTTTTCCACCATAAATCAGCTTGTCCTTTCAGATAAAAGACTGCAAAGTTGACCTTCCATTTGTCAGGGCATTGAGTAGCATCAAACAACTTCTCCATGTTGTTGAGCCATTCCTCGAACTCTGTGGGGTCTGGCTTGCCGTCATAAGTTGGTGGCTTGTGAGTGGAGAACTTCTTGAACATGTTAGAGCATTCCTCTTGCTCAGTTTTCGATCGTTGTTTGTTCCCTTGCAGAATCTCCATCATCATGAGTCCCATCAAGTTCAATTGATTCCCATTTGTTTTCCGGAGGAATCCTTGAAAATAGGGTCGTTTCGAAGTGCGTCGAGTCTTGCTCTCATTTCCTCCAAATCGACGTTGTTCGCGTTTCCTTCGTTAGTGCGTTCGCCTTCACTTGATGCCATCCTCTAAAATATGAAACGTTTAACGTTGTTACGCTTTCTTATCAACCAAACTTATTATCCGTCATAAAATAATGCAAAACGATCCCATCCCGTTCCTAGCACTCACACTCGTATTATTATTTACATTACTCATTATCTTATTTCTATTACTTATTGCTACTATCACCTTTTTATTTACAATTTATAGTTTTTCTAATACTTCCTATTTAAAGTGACGTAAAACCGTGAAGGTTTTACTTAGGGCTTCAGAACCGTTACGCTGATACCACTCTGTAACGCCCCGACCTCTAAGCATCTTTATTAGGTTAATTAATCTTGATTATTAGCAGCGGAAGTCCTAGCCTTTGGTCGGTGCGTTACTGCCGTACTTTCCATCAGGAAAATACAAGGCAACATACTTACATAAACATATAATAACATGAAAACTTAAACGTACTACATTATATTAAAGTAGAACAAAGTTAATGTTAATTAAACTAACTAACTACTTAGGTTACAAAAGCTATAAATGTTTGAGTTATTTTAATAACATTTCCTCACTGCTAAGCCATGGCGTCATCCCCATCGGTACCTAAAACAGAAAAAAAAAGTCATGAGCCGAGGCTCAGTAACATACTATCTAACAATGTAAATTCATTTCAATCATTTTATTTAAAACAGGGAGAAGAGAATATCGCAAACATCATTTCATAAACATATAACTTGATAATAGAAATCAACCATTTTGAGATAATATCCTTTATAATCTTACATCATTTTTAATGGTAACTTGGCAAGTACAACATCATAACATCATAATCATTAATCCGAAAGGCGGTCACAACAAAGGTGACACTTGCGGTGCCCATAACATTAATCCGAAAGGCGGTCACAACAAAGGTGACACTTGCGGTGCCCATAACATATACATATCCGAAAGGCGGTCACAACAAAGGTGACACTTGCGGGGCCCATATCCGAAAGGCGGTCACAACAAAGGTGACACTTGCGGTGCCCATATCCGAAAGGCGGTCACAACAAGGTGACACTGCGTGCCCATAAAGTACTGCCAAGAACCGTCTTTCACTTTCATTTATCATGTTTCGTTATTTTTATATTTATGTGATAAAACATCTCTTAAGCATCATGAAAAACCAATTCATCAGCATCATAAACATCATTAGCAAAACATTTCATATCCCGCAATCCATAAACACATATCATCAAAACATTATGTAAAAGCGTCATAAAACATAGTTGGAAGGGGAGTGCGGGTGTTAGCAGTAGACGTTACCTCGAGTCGCGATTATTATACTTGATAGCCGGGGGAGGCTTGTAATATCCCTTTTCCTTTCTAATCTATTCAAGGATTAATAAAAGATGACTTATTAATATTTTCTTCTAGATTTAAACTCTACGATCCATTTCCATCATGTGTCTATGAATTACTAGAGTGTGTATGAAATTAATAGTTATGAAACCTTATTATCACCATTTATTACTTAAACTATACTTCTTGAATTTAGTAACTTGATTACTAACTTATGTAAAACTATTTAATTAGTAATAACCATACTTTATAAGATTCATGAAAATTCATGTTTAATGACTTGAAGGTATGGTTATAGAACTTTCATATTTTGATTAGACTTTTAATAGTAAAGTGATATTAACTAATTGTTAAACTCTAACTTTATTGTGATATTTCCTACTAGTTAGTGACTTACTTAATTAACAACTTAAAAGTGTACTCATTTAATCAAAGCTAAAAGTGGGATTATAATTATAGATTAAGGTTACTAATATTATACTTAAAAATCCAAGTGTACTTAATTAGTATTACTTTATACTACATAAACTTAAGTTATATCTATGTGAACATGAAACTATAACTTAATTAACCAAAGATACCCATTATATATATTAAAGGTGTAATATTAGTGATTATGTCATAATCTATATTATACTATAATTAGGTGTGTATAATTATTTCATAAAATGAAATTTATAATATTAAGTTAATTAACTAAGTCCATCAACTTGATTTATTAAACATACTAAGCTTCTAATTAGAATTTGAAAGATTAAAACTACACTTATACATAACTAAGTCTAATACATACAATGTAGATTTTAAAGTCACAAAAACAAGATTATGAATCTAATTAATTTAGTTAATTAGCCCAACACATTAATGGGTCAACTTAATTATTTAACAAGCCTAAAGTAAAAAAGAAACTAAATAACTTAATTAGTTCTAATAACTTTTCAAACTAAAGAATAGGAGGGAAACTATGTCAAGTAACTTACTGTTACAGCACAAAGCAACGAAGGGGGAAGGTGGTCGGAGCTCCGGCGAGCGGGTGACGGTGCAGCAGCGAGATGGACGGCGGCGCGGACGTGGCTGGCGGCAGGTGCGGCGCGGCAGCAGCCTAGGCGGGGCAGAGGGTGCAGCGAGATGGGGGAGGGGAAGAGAGCAGCGAGCAGGAGAGGTTGGGGGAGTGTCGCGGGCGCGGCGGCTGGCCGGAGGTGCGGTTCTACCTGCGCAGGAGTGGCGGCAGACTGGTGGTGGTGGTCGGAAGGTGGCCGGAAAACAGAGACTTTGGGTGGTGGTGTTGAAAGTTTTCTGATTTTTGGGTGGAGATGAATAATAAAATCAGCTTACTATTTATAGTAATTTTAGGAACAAAGCTCCATTAAAATAATGGTGGATTAATGGTGAAATATACTTGGGGAGCAAGGAGTTCTAGAAGCCTTGGGAAGCAAGGTCATGGAGCTTGAGGAAGAAGATGAGTTTTGTGGACGGTGAATTTCCTTTTTTTTGGAAATTTTCTAATTCTTTTACTAATACTAAAATAGTGAATTTTCCTACTTTCTTTTAATGTATTACCAATCTAACTTAGCTTATATTATTTAATACTCGATTTTATTTTTTTTTCAAATATATTAGAGAAGTGATTAAATAAATAAATAAATTTTAAATAATTTATTTAAGCCAATTATTAATGTTAATCAAGTTTGAATTTTCGGGATATTACACCATGCGGTTACTGCTACCCTTGCCGGTATCCTCACCGACCTTGACCATGTGTCTAAGGTGACTTGGCGCACTCACCTCACCAATGTCTACTCCGGACATGAGCCTCCCTTCCCTAACCATCCCCACTATCCTCCTTCTTTCGACCCTCGAGAAGGGCTATTTGAGGAGCCGTCTTTCCGTCTTTATCCACACTATCCGTCTTACTATCCTGATGGGTACTCCGATGTGTATTTCCCTCCTAACCCCCCTCCCGATGGGGGTGATGGTAGGAACTATTAGGAGCTTTTCATGACCCCCCCTCCCTCTCCCTCCTTTTGCAACTCCGAGCGCGGAGTTTCGCTTAAGCTTGGGGGCCTTGCATGTATGTCTATATCTTTAGGAGTTTTGGGTCATCGGTGGTTATCGATTTAGGGGTTTGTTTGGTTTTCGATGTTGCTCGGTGATTGATCCTGTCTGTTGATTTTGACTTCCCCACCCTTGTTGACTTCTCTTTCACCTGTACAGCGTGCTCTTTATAGTTTGTTTTTGCTTTGCATAAATTTATAAAATAAAATAAAAACCAAAAAAAAAAACTTTTTCCTCTTTTATTCTTTTCCTTTTCTTTTTTTTCTTTTTATTTTTCTGCATTTAGGATAGCTTGGTTGCATTTAGGATAGCATGCCAAGAAAAGATCTCACTCCCTTCACGGGAGTTAGGGGAGGCAATTTCTCAATAACCTCAGTTTTAGCCCTATCCACCTCAATCCCTTTTTGAGAGATTTTATGACCAAGGAATATGTCATCTTCAACCATAAATTAACATTTTTCCCAATTAAGAACGAGGATCATCTTTTGACATCTCTCAAAAACCTTTTGATGGTTGGAGAGACGAATATCAAAACAGGAACCTACTATGGAGAAGTCATCCATTTTCTATGATGGATTCAAGCATGTCCGGAAAAATGAAGGTCATGCATCTCTGGAAGGCAGAAGGAGCATTGCACATTCTTTCAAGCATTCGGTCAATAAAAGGGAGGGGGAAATGGTCTTTCCAGGTGGTCTTATTCAACTTATGATTATCAATGCACATTCACACTAGTAGAATAAACGCTTATTGCTGCGGTCAAAAAGTGGCCTATTGCGGCGGTTTTCGCCGCGCAGCAATTAAAGGGGCAGCAATAGGTAATTAAAATATTGTTGCGGTTTATAACCGCAGCAATATTTCAACATATTGCTGCGGTTTTTGGGTAAAAACCGCAGCAATATATTTATTTTATATTAGCAAAATTGAGTATATTGCTGCGGTTTTTTAACCAAAACCGCAGCAATAGGTAGCGGGTAGGTCAAAATTTTTTTTTTTTTTTTTTTGCATTTTTCCATTAAATTCGAAAGACGAACAAAATTCAAAAAAATAGCAAAATACTCATAAACTTTCCACAAAATCTAACTACAAACATAAAAATTGAACAAAATGAAGACAAATACATCAACATTGATTCTAACACATAAACAAAAAAATAAAAAGAGAAACTTATATTACATCAGAAAAAAAGGAAAAAAAACAGATCTGGAATAACTTAAAAAAAGCGAAAAAAACAGATGAAATAATTAAAAGAAGAACAAATAAACAAATATGTAACAATTGTAAAACGAAAAAAAAAATCAGAAAAACAAACAAAATGAAAAGAAAATCTTCAAGACTCAGATCTTCGAGCCTTCGATCTTCGACAAAGAACTCGAGTCTTCGACAAATAAACAAATATCTTTGAGTTTTCGATCTTCGAGACGCCGACGAAGAACTTGAGATGCCGACGAAGAACTCGAGACGCCGACGAAGAACAGCCGACGAAGAATTATAAAACGAGCCGACGAAGAACAACGATTTTCAGATCTGACGATGAGCGACGATGGAGGGGTGACGACGATGCTTTGCGAGAAGATGAACGGCGCTGACGATTTGCTGTCATGAACGGCGCTGACGATGAACGACATCGACGAAAAGAGAAGGCCGACGACGAAAGACGGGCCGAGGTTCGAGGAAGAGAGGTCTGGTCAGGTTGAGAGGAAGAGAGATCCAGTCAGGTTGAGAGGAAGAGAGAGAGAGAGAGGATGAGAGTAGAAACGGCGTATGGTTATGTAGAAGTGAGAAAGAAATTTTAAAGATATTGCTGCGGTTTCTTTTAAAAACCGCAGCAATATATTAAAGTTATCTGGTTAAATAATCAACCTTTTTTTAAAAAAATTTCTGTTGATGACATATTGCTGCGGTTTTTGGACAAAACCACAGCAATATGTTAATTTTATATTTTTCCTTTTCTTTTTACGTGATATATTGCTGCGTATGGGTAAAACCGCAGCAATTAGCATTTATTCTACTAGTGTCGCCACCCGGTGACCGATCTTGTGGAGATAAGCTCACCTTTGTCATTCTTAATGACGATCATACCTCCCTTTTTTGGGACAACTTGAATGGGCTAACCTAGGGGTGATAATGAGCCTGACAAGCTCGCGAGCAGCTCGGGCTCGGCTCGGTCAAAGCTCGGTCAAAGCTCGGCTCGTTGAAGCTCGGCTCGAGACTTCAACGAGCCGAGCCGAGCCGAGCTAGGCAAAGCTCGGCTCGTAAAGCTCGTGAGCAGCTCGTTTATTATTTTATATTAAAAAAAATATTTATATTAAAAAAATATTTTATATTAAAAAAATTTAATACTAATTCATATTTTAATTTAGATTACAAATTATATATTTTAATTTGTGATCCAACTTCACGTCTACTCCACTAGGCACTAAAGTCCCACATTGGTTAAGAAAACAAGGATCAACCTTATTTTCTTTATAAATAGCTACTATTCCTTACTTCAACTTAAAGTTTAATTTTGTATCTCCTTGGTTGGAAAACAAAAACTATACTTTATTTTCTTCATAGAGGGAATGAAGTATAATTTTAAATAGTTGATTATTTAATACTTAAATATTTGATAATTTTTTCTTTAGCAAAACATGGAGTCCCGCATTGAAATTTTAACAATGTCAGGAGGGATTCCAAGTTATAAAAGCATATGTAAACAAAACAAGGGTATAATGAGTTTTTTTCTTAACAAAACATGGAGTCCCACATTGAAATTTTAGCAATGCTAAGAGGGATTCCAAGTTATATAAGCATATGTAGAATGAGTTTGTTTATCTTAAACAAAACATAAAGTTCCACATTGAAATGGGGATAGTAAGTTTGTTTTTTTTTAACAAACCATGAAGTCCCACATTGAAATCTTAGCAATGCTAAGAGGGAAATCAAGTTATAAAAGCATATGATGGGTGAGTGAACAAGCTCACCTACTTTGAGCCAAGCCGAGCTCATTAGTCGAGCCTAAACGAGCTCGCGAGCCGAGCCTAAGCGAGCCGAGCCTAAACGAGCTCGCGAGCCGAGCTCGAGCCCCAAATTTCCATCACGAGCCGAGCTCGAGCTCGGCTCTCCCAAGCTCGGCGAGCTCACGAGCCGAGCCGAGCCTGGGAAATTTTAAACGAGCTCGAGCCGAGCCCAGTGCTATTCGGGCTCGGCTCGGTCGATAAGCACCCCTAGGCTAACCCACTTACTATCCGAGATAGGGTAGATTATCCCCGTCTCAAGGAGTTTCAAAACTTCCTTTTTTACCACTTCCTTCAGGTTAGGTTTTAGCCTTCTATGAGGCTCAATAGAGGAGGTTTGACCATCATCCAAATGAATTCGATGCATAGACAAAGTGGGACTTAGACCCTTGAGATCATCAATTGTATACCCAATGACATGTTATTTCAGAACACAAAGAAGTTTGTCAAGAGAAGGACCATTAAGTGTAGAATTGGCAATCATAGGGTAAGTCTCATTATCTTCAAGAAAAACATATTTTAAAGTAGGGGTGAGGGATTTTAACTCACATGTAGGAGGAGGTATAGTCCTTTCCTCGTTTTTCAATGAAGCTTCCAAAATCTCAAAGCTCAAATTGGTAGGTAGGTAAATTAGTACTTTGTCCATTGCATTATTGAGATGTCAAGATTCACTTTCTTTCTCTTGGTCTTCTCCTAGTAATAAATCCTCAAGTGGATCTCTTGCTTCAACCAAATCCCTTAGGCTTAATACATCATGCTCAAGAGTATCGATCCAATGTACTTCTATCATGATCGGAGCCTTTATGCTCTTGTTGAAAGCGAACTCCATCTTCTCATCTCCAACCCTCGATGTCAAGAAATCCCTCTTCATGTTAACTGGCACTCGGGCCGTTTTCAAGAATGGTGTTCCCAAAATAAGAAGGACTTGGGAGTATTCTTCCATTTCCATCACTACAAAGTTACAAGGGATGAATATCCTCCCAACTTACACCGGAACATCCTCCAATTCTCCAATAGGTATTTTAACCGAGCGGCCCGCTAGTTATATCACCCTTATTGTTGGTTTTAGGTCAAAGTTAAGCTTCTTTGCAGTGGAGTGGCATTAGGCTTTCACTATCCCCAAGATCGGACAATGCTCTCTTTGGCTCCAAATCTCCGATTCTCAAGGGTATGGAGAAGGACCCAAGATCTTCAAGCTTTTTGGCGAGTTTATTTTGGAGGACCGCACTAACTTTGTCGATGAGAGAAATGGTGGAACTTTCTTCAAGTTTGGACTTGTTAGAAAGAAGTTACTTTAGGAACTTGACATAAGTGGGCATTTGAGCCAAACCTTGGATAAATGGGATGTGAACTTGCAAACCCTTCATTGCCTCAAGGAACTTGACAAATTTGTCATTGAAGTGCTTCTTTGCTGACCTTTGAGGATATAAAACCCGAGGAGTGTAGTGTAACACCCCCAAATTCCTCCTACTAAAAGAAATATCATACTACGTAAATCGGAGGAATCTGAACATGTTACCGCCACGGTGACACACATACGGCTGAATAAGAATTTTAAATACGAAACTTATTAACCTTTAAAAATAACACAGCGGAAGACTTTAAATAAAAATGACTAAACTACAAGTTGAAAACCTTTTAAAGCCCCTTATTAAAATATAATAAATCCAAAATCTAAAACTTAAAAGAGAAAGAAAAAAAAAACATAATGTCTGATAGAAATAAAATGAAATCCAACTCCAACAGCTAACTCCTACGCATGAATCTAGACAACTTGTTACTCACCTACTCCACGTAATTTAACAGAATATGGATCATTACATAACATTCAACGAGACACACAAAGAACAAGTCAGCTATTGTTGAGTACCTACTTAACCAATTTAATAAAATATAATGACTAAACATGATACCAGAAAACCGTAAATAACAAATCATGCATGACTTAATAATTAATAACCAAGTGACTCCATAACTTTTATTAATATTGATCTGGCATGGAACGGGCACGGTCCTCACTATGGAATCATACGGGCTACTAATCCTTGAATAACTAAAGAATCCATGACTGTCTTTAGTAGATAAACCTTGAAAATCAGTATGATCATACCCCCGAGAAGTGTCCTTGACTAACTTTTCAGGAAGCTTAGATAACTTATCAACTCAATTATAACTATATAATTAAGGAAAAATTATTTTAATTAAGTCAACCTTTGCGTGGTTTTCCAATTTCAAGTCTAACTTTTGATTATTCCTAGTCAAGTCAACTTTGTAGCACCATTAACTTTAATTAGGTTAAATGACCGGTAACCTGATAAATTGGTAAATAAAAAAATTTACCAATTAACCCACCCATTAACCCACCCAAAACTAAAACCCACCCATTAACCCACCCAAAACTGAAAACCCATCCATTAACCCACCCAAAAAATGAAAACCACCCATTAACCCACAATAACACCATCCCTACCCCACCCACAACAACAACAGCCCAACCACCCCCTCCCTTTCCCCCTTCGAATCCTGCGCCACCCCGTCTCCTGCCGGAAAATGGCTCCCCCTCCCCGTCCCCCTTCGAATCCTGCGCCACCCCGTCTCCTGCCGGAAAATGGCTCCCCCTCCCCGTCCCCCTTCGAATCCCGCGGCTCCTCCTCCCCCTCCCCTGCCGGAAAATCTCTCCCCCTCCCCATCCTCCTTCGAATCCCACACCTCCCCTCCCTTGCCGGAAAATGTCTCTCCCTCCCCTTCCCCCTTCGAATCTCGCGCCCCCCCTCCCTCGCCGGAAAATCGCTTCCCCTCCATCACCCCTCCGACTGCGCATCCACCATCTTACCCCTTCGAATTGAATCTCGGTCTCCCCACCTTCGTTTCTGCCCAGAAAGAAACTGATGCGGCTGATCTGAAGGACTACGCGGCTGCGGACTTCCGGCGAAAGTGAGGGAGGAGGACAGAGATGAGTGCGCCGGCGAGAGTGATGTGGGGGGAGGGGCGGAGTTGCGTGGGGAGGAGGAAGGGTGGGGGCGGAGGTGCGTGGTGGGGGGAGGCGAAGGGTGGGGGTTGGGGTGGGGGTGCTGCTGATGGAAAGGAAACAGGGGCAGGGGAGGGGAAGAGTGGGGTGGGGACGTTGTTGATGGGGGTGCAGGGGAGGGGAGGGGAGGGGTTGGGGGGTGGGTGGGGGTGGTCTAAGGAAGAGGGAAGAGAAAGATGGCAGGAGGAGGGGATTAGTGAGAAAATAAAAAAAAATTTACAAACCAGTCATTTGGCAACACGTGGCACATGTAACCTGTTAAATAGGTCACAAACAGGTTAAAACTCAATAGAAGAAAATAGCCCTACAAGCCTAACTTGACTAGGAATAATCAAAAGTTAGACCTGAAATTGGAATACCACGCAAAGGTTGACTTATTTAAAATAATGTAACCTGTTAAATATTTGTATCGTCATATAAGTTATTATGTGCAGGAGAAAGTAGTTCATAGACTACTCCCCCCCCCCCCTTTCAATACTCAATAGGAGATCCATCCTATGAGTTTTCATGCCATTCTCTTTCACTTTAAGTGTTTAATACTATTTATTATGTCCAACAAGTATGAAGAAAAATACAAATATAACACTTATAACTTGTTTTATATTATTAAATAAAGTGTGGTCATATAGTAACAAACTCACCTTTATTAAACCTTTAAACCTTGAATTAGGGACTTAGAATAAAATGTCTCTGAATAATTGAACTTTATTCAACAATAAAAATAACTTGAAATAGTAAAAAAAAAGACTCTTAAATCTTGGAAACTTTATCCTTTCAATATGGATAGGTTAACAAAAATAAACTTATAAGAGTCATGGTATATAAAATAACATGTCCACTACTAATAAAAATTATTAGTTTGTTATGAAACAGGGTGTTGTAGTTTGATTAATGCCGAACAGAAAATCAATGAAATGATGAAGGTGAGAAAACAATAAAGATGAACAAACAAATAACACAAGGATTTACGTGGTTCAGTCAAATTTGACCTACATCCACAGGTGGGGGATTAGAGCTTCTTCACTATAATGGAGAAAATCAAAGAGAATAATACGAGTCCTAAATTCTAGAGGCTAAAAGTGTTTCATAAGTTGTGTTAATAATAATGAACACTAGGAAGCCCTTTTATAATATAAGGAAGCCCGTACAAACCGTAAAAGATAACTTTAAAACGAAAAATATATCGAAAAACGCGTTCAGTGCTCAATACCGCGCACCACCCGACCGGGTCGGGCGAAATCCGCCCGGTCGGGCCCGGGACGAAACAGCTTCGTCAGTTCTTCGTAAAACAGTCATAACTTTCTCGTTTCTCATCGAAATTGGACATATGACCTATCGTTGGAAAGCTCTTTGAACAAGCTATCACCTCCAATTTGAATCACATCAAAATCATTTATAGATTGAGAGATATGTGCATTCAAAGTTAGCCTTATACCATTCACAAGATTTCAAGTCATAATTAACATAGTTCACGTACAATCATATAATGACTATTCTTTCATAGAAATACAAATCATATAATCATATGTATTATAAGTACTACCACACTATAACATTACAATATTTGTTTCCTAATCACGATTCTAAGCTCCATCATGTTCCGGAATATATATCTAAGCATACCAAATATGACTACTAACGCTACTAGTAATACCTAGTACTAATACATACCTCTAAAGCGTATTTTTCACACAACTATGCACTAAACTTTTCCTTCTACGAATCGGGTACCTGCAACTAGATATGGGATGAAATCCAATCAAAGAAGATGAGAAACAGAGTAGCGTTCTTGGGAGGAAAAGAAAGGCAGCGGTTCTGGTTTTTTTTTTCTTTGCAACATGATATTAGCTAGGAGAGAGAAAACTAATTTAACTTAGGCATTGTCAAAGCCTATTTAGAAAAGGATAACTAAGTCCTACTAGGTTAAAACTCTTCCATCTTTTTTTTCATCTTTACAAATTCTCTTTTAGTAATAAAAATATCAAAACACTAATTTCTTTTCTTTAAACTTTTAAAACACATAATTTATCTACAAATATTTTAAAATAGCCAAAAAAAAATACTGAGTATTACATGTAGCTCTTCATTAGAGGAGACTCCTTACTTGATTTTTCGAGTCCAATAGCAATAGGAGTCATATCCTCGCGAATGTCTTGCATAATGACATTTTCAATCTCTTTATCCACTCCACTGACGCACATTGCTTCCTCAAGGAGGCCGGCCAAAGATAATAAACCATATCAAAGGTGAATTACTTAAGCAAGCATGGTCAGCCAAATTGTGATATTCCCTAGTAAGGGAAACATTATTGTCTCCTAAAGAAAACTTGCCTGAATAAGAACACCTTGGTAAAGATGTCTTACTTTCAAAAGGAAGTTCAACCAAGTAGTAATAGCCCTAGTAAGGGAACCATTACTATAAGACGAACACTACCTCCTAAAGGAAGTCGGCCAGGAAATGATACACTTTTCTAAGCAATCATATCCAACAAGGTCGACAAGTGTGTGTATAACAACTATCCAGGCTTGTCGAGTTGAGAGTCATAAAGAAGTTCATCCTATGTTAGTCAGTTTCCTTCTTGGAACACGACTCATGTGGAAAATCAGGGCGAGCTCATTCCCAAGAAGGAGGATCTTCTAAGACATACTGAGTTAAGACGAGTTAATTTTAACTTGGACAAATTTGTTCAAAGATCTATAATCGTCCAGAATTTAGGACGAATTTCTTTTTAACTTGGACCTATTTGTTAAATATATATATAATAGTCCAGATTTTAGGATGAGTTTCTTTTTAACTTGGATTTCTTTGTTCAAGATATATAATCGTCCAGAATTTAGGACGAGTTTATTTCTAACTTGGATATTTGTTCAAGCTATATAATCGTCCAGATTTTAGGAAAAGTTTCTTTTTAAATGGACATATTTGTTCAAGATTTATAATCGTCCAACATTCAGGACGAGTTCCTCTTGACTTGGTTCAAGATTTGCAATCGTTCAACATTCAGGATGAGTTCTTCTTGACTTGGTCATATTTGTTCAAGATCAACATCGTCCAGAATTTAAGATGAGTTCATTTTAACTTGGCATATTTATTGAAAATCTTAATCGTTCATTATCGCATACGACAGGATTTGCGATCGTTCAATGATTAGTCTAAAGACGAGCATTGTTAGACAAATTATGTTGGACGAAAGCAGTGTTGCAACAAAATAAATGTCCTTTCATTAGATGAAAAATCCATTACCAAGAACAAGGCAAGGTTACAAGCTAATATAAAACAGGAAAAAAAAGACCAAGCTACATGGATGGCTATCGGCAAAAGATGCAACAAACAACATTAGCCTAAGACTAGGTATTGTATTCAGTAGGGGGTGTATCTTTTTCGACGGTAGGATCTTCAGGGACTTGTTAGCCGTCCTCATGAGTCTCTTCGTCATTCTCCTCTTCTTCGTCAGAATCAGATAAGGAAGGGGAGTTTGGCCAAAAGGTTGGGCCATGTGCACGTCGCTCAAAGCAGCAGACGTCCTCAGGCTTAGCCAGCATTTCGAAAGCCATTAGGGCCCGGCCATTGAAGGTTTCAACCACATCGATCAGGGCCTCCTTCGCATTAGAAACAGCTTGGTTTGCCTCTACCCTCAAATGAGCATTATCTTCACTTAGTGTGAGGTTCTCTTTCCTGATCTTGGCAGCAGCCAAGATTGCAGTATTCCTCCCCCCCTTGAGTTCTCTTTCCTGATCTGTGGTCAGCTGTCACTCGGCTTTTTCCTTCAGCAGCTCATTAATTTTGATGAGGTACTGTTGGTTGCTGGATTCCATGGTTGCTAGACGAATCTCCCAGGCCTCTTGAGATTGACGATGGAGAGTCTTCAGCTTTTTACAATCATGAATGGCCTTATCACTGGCCATTGTAGCTTGGAGACGAGGGAGATTCTTCTCAGCCACCTCTCTCTCCTAATCTTCAGTAATTATGTTGCGAGCAAAGAGCTATGTGGAAGAAGAATAAAGAAAAGTCGGTAGACGAAGTAAAGAGAAATTTTTTTGGCACAAGTAAAAAACTAAAACAGCAGAGCAAAGGGATTTACCTTAGCATCAAGTTGAGACATGTAGCCAACATGCACAAACGATCCCCCCCTTAGACCCTTGATGTAGGACTAAGGGTAGTATTTGAAGAGCCTATGTGTGAGCTTATCCCTTTCTGTTCTAGACATCTTGGCAAATGCCTGAGAGGACTCATCGTCTAAGTCAGCAACAAAAGCGCCAATAGAGGGGCCTTTGCCCTTATCAAAAAAGGTGGAATGGTCAGTTCTCTTAATGGGAAAAACAACTACAAGTTTGTTGGACGGACTCATTGGACATCCACCAACTCGCCGCGTTTGAACCACATTTGAGTAGTATGACTCATTCGAAGATAAGAATGCAGATCTGCAGGCTTGGGGCATCTGAGCCATCAGCTGAGAGACCGACCCGCTGAAGGCCGACCCGTCATTGACAGCCACTTCCGGTTGAATCTTCATTGCCCCGACCACTTTTGGCTGGTTTTCACTTGTGCTCAATTAATGAGATGTTACAATCCTACTCCTAAGCAGCAAATGATGATTAAATAAGCTCATAATCACACTATAAACCGTTGCCAAATGGAGATACTTTAAGAGTAATCTATTGGCTTTATTACAAGCTAAAAGTAAAAAACAAAAGCAAATAAAACACTCTTGTTTATAACAGAACTATGGGGCTGCTCATTTGGATGCCTAACTCACGCATTTTATTTGGTGTCGTTGCTCCATGTTGTTGTAGCTTCACGTTTTGTGTCATTCATGACATGCAACACTTGAATTCAGCCTAAAATTTATCCAAATTAAGTGTTTGACCAATTTTGTCGTAAGTTCAAAATGTGAACTTATTGATGGACCTATTAAAGTCCTCGAAATGAGCCAAATTGATTGAATTATGGTTGTTAGAAATATAAGTATGAACACTAATAGTTCAAATTCCTCATAGAATGCATGGGCTTTTTTTTTGGACCTTGGACTTGCATTATTAGCCTTCATAGGTTAGCTTAAAGATAAAATAGATATTGAAAGTTTTGTAGTTTGGGTTAGGCAAAAAAAAATCTGATTTTTATGCAAGATGTTCATTGCTTTTTCATTTTTTAAGTATAATATCTTATTCTGATTTCCATATTTTATGCTTTCATTTTCGTGTGTGTTAGTTTCTGTTTAATTAGATTAATCTATGTTTAGGTCTTGATTTTATTAGCTTAATCTCTTGTTAATCTTTAGATTATTAGCTTAATCTCGTGATTAATTATGTGTTGGTTAATTATTTTAGTTGTTTAATCTTCTCCGTTTTCATCGTGGTGTCTAGTGAAGATGTTTGATTTATTTTCCCATATGATTAGCTATACTAGGATGAGTAGCGTGTAGTTAATTAGTTAGGGTCGGGTGAAAATCCGACCATGATTGAATTGGGCATTTAAGATTAGATCTAGAGATTTGTGTGATTAAGTTATCTTGTTTAGCTTTTCTAATTTATGTTGCATTCTCTTTGATCACTTGAATGTTGTATTAGAGTAGAGTAGATTGATTTAGATTGCCGTGAGGGGTGTGACTTATTGATTTCTATTATTGACTTGGATTTATTTGAACCTTGATATATGCTGGCTAGTAATGGACGAGTCCTTAATTAGATGTCTTTGAGAATTTGTCCGCCTACGAAAGTAGGAAGGGAGTTGTATGTTCGGTCAATAGCTAATACATGAAGTGTTCATGTATTATCTCTATGTTTGATTTTTTTATGCCTATTTCATGATCAGTTGGTGTTTAATATCATTTCCTTAGTCTAGTTATCTTTGATATTAACTTAATTTGGTAGTTTGCAGTTGGTTATTGATTATTTTCGACTTGATTCCACCCTAACTTATTGTTTATCTAACACATTTGGTGTTCCTTAGTTCTTGTGGCAGAATGACTCTCGCTTACCACTTTACTTAGTTTAGTGGTTTAGTTCGGTAGTTTGACTTTAGTAGATCAGTAACGACCTATTTTTTTTCCTGTGTCAGTGAAACTTTGTCGACATTATCTGATGTTAAGACCAATTTGAGACATGATGATTTGTACGCAGTTGATTGCAGTGCAATTTAACTGAACTATAACAAAAAAAAAACAAAAAATTTGCATCAAATGTGCAACTATAAAGAATTACTTTTAATGAAATTATATTAACTAATGAATTAAAACTCGTAACTCGGCTAATAAACCATAATCATCAACCCAAAACCTTAATTATCAACCCAAAACCATAACATCAACCAAACCACCATAATTATAACCCTAAAATAATAATTATTAACCCGAAAATCATAACAAATAACAAGCAAATCATCATTATTTAGTATCCACCCAAGACCATGTTTTATCTCAAAAACTATAACTAATAATAACATGAAAACTATGATAAATAAAGTATAAATAATTACTAAAAAGTCATAACTAATGAACCTTAGAAATATAAATATTTATTATAAATAACGTGTAAACAATTACTAATAACTAAAAACCATTACTATTAACCTTACAAATATATGAATATACCCAGAACCACAACTACTTACCTGGAAATGATAATCAATTACTATAAAACCATAATTACTTACCCAAAACATATATATTACGATGAAAAATATAACTAACTATCTAAAAACCATAACTCATAATGAGAGATATATTAAAGCTTAAACCCATTAATAGAGGGAACAATGAGCTTTCAGAATTAAGAATATATAAACTTACTTGACTTTGATGGAACAATGTAGTTGTTTGAGCGATAAAACTAAGTAAACATCATCAAATTCTCATCATCAAGATTAAAGAAGACGCGAAAAAAGACGTTAGTTGAAAGTTTCAAATGTACGAAAGAGAATATATTCAAATTTGATTTGGCCTAATTTAGCTCAATTTCACACAAAATAAGCAACAATTGAGCTAAAACTCTAACAAATATGGATGATTTTGGTGTTTTAGCTCAAAGGAAAAGTGAAAGAAAAAGAGGAAAAAAAGAAGTAGGCTTTAGGTTTCAGATCTTATTATACAATAGAGATAGAAATTGAAGTTGGGTTGAGGAGGGAAGTGGCAGCGCGGAGGAGAGAGAAACGAGAGTTGGTAGAACAAATGTGCATAGGAGAGAAAAACAAGGGTTGGGACAGGAAAGAGAAAATATAAATTGAGAGGGAAATATGATGGCCTTACTAGCATAACTAATAGGTTCAAGAGCTTAACTAATTCCGCTCCTATTCCCAACCAAGATATGTGGGTTGATGCACGCACATGATGCTAGCATGAAATCAACTAGTTTCACGTTAACACTATTGTCATACCATCTTTTCCAAGAATTTGCGTTCTTGGTAAAAATAACACACGACTTAAAATTAGAGAACATATGTAAATATTCATTTATAAAAGAACATGGATCCTAATGAAAAGAACATATACAAAATGAACATATAATTTAAATTAATAGAAAGTAACTTTAAAATGATTTTTTTTATTAAAAAAAAAAAGAATTGCACCGGCAAATTTGAATTATATTCTTGTTAAAGATTTTCCTGTTCTTTTTAATATTGAGCTATATTCGTTTTAGAGAAATTCTCATTGGTAGGCTTCTAATCTTGAGAATTCCCAATGATAGATTCAACTTTTTAATATTTATATTCTTTTTCTACGTATTATATAATATAAAATATCTTTAAAATTGAATAGTTTTTTTCTTGTTAGATAGCTTCATATTCTTTCTTCTATGATTCTCTTTTTAAAAATATATCAATAGAAAATACTATTCTCTATAAAAGTATCTCATGCAAACATAATTCTTTTCACTTTTCTTAATATTCATTCAATAAAATTTAATACTTCCTACGTTCCTAAATATTTGTTATGTTGAGTAAATTGATCCTATCAACTAAGTCCGAGTCTATTTTCCTCAACGTATACCTTCAAAATATCGACTTTCATAAATTGTACTTGTGCACTACTGAATATACTAATGATCAAAGAAAGCATTAAGTTACGTGAAAAAGTAAATGTAGCACTTATTTAGAAGCGCATGAAGGATATAATAGGGAGAAGAATTGAATTATGATAATCAAATCTTCTAGGTAACCATTTTGTAAAGGATGAGCATGACTAGGTTTTTTTATATATACGTAGATGCCATCATTGGGGGTTGCATGAGTTCAGTTGTTTTGATGATTTGAGGTTTTTTTGTTTTTAGAAGCAAAAATCAAATTATGCATTTTGTTTTGTTTTGACTGTCGTTTAATACAAGGAGCACATAGAGTTACATGCTCTCTAGTCCATATTTTTAATTGCGAATTGTGTCATCATGATCTCATATAACTACGAGATATTGCACGTTACAAAGGCGTATACTCGGTATTACTTTTTATACTAATTTAAAATTTTTCTGTTAAATTTTATCACAAGTAGATCATAATATAAATTTATTATTTGAATTGGGTCGTTTCTTCTTCTATTTATGTGTCTTTATATCTTGCAGTACAGTCTAGCTAACTAGTCAAGTGATGAATTGGTTCGCTATGAAACCAAGAGTGCTCTATTCGCCATGAAACCCCTAAAAGCCCCGGGCCCCGACGGTTTTTACCCAATCTTCTTTCAAACTAAATGGGAAACTATAAGTGATCAGGTGTGTGATGAAATTAGGGAGTGGTTTAGGAATAGGGAGATCCCCGAGAGTCTAGGACACGCCCTCATTTGTCTAATCCCGAAGCAGGAACCTCCTGAGACAGTGAAACATTTGAGACCCATTAGTCTTTGTAACACTCTCTACAAACTTGTCACAAAAATCATAGTTAATAGACTCAAGCCTATGATACCCGAATGGATCTCTCCCAACCAGAATAGCTTCATCAAGGGGCGGGGCCCGGAAGTTAACCTTGTTGTTGCTTCCGAGATTCTTCACTCCATGCACAAGAAAAAAGGGAAAACGGGTTGGTTTGCTTTGAAAGTGGATCTAGAGAAAGCCTATGATAGAATGGAATGGAGTTTTGTTAGGAATTGCCTTGATTACCATAACCTCGACCAAGCCTCCATTGATTTGATTATGAATTGTATCTCTAAGGCCTCCTCCTCGGTCTTGGTTAACGGTAAGAAGACGGAGAAATTCTATCATTCTCGGGGCCTCCGACAAGGAGATCCCATGTCCCCCTACATCTTCAATATATGTCTTGAGCAGCTCACTTCTCTCATTAATCTAGCATGCGAAAAGGGTGACTGGACTCCATTTTGGGTAGGGAAGAAGAGGGTAAAGGTGTCTCACTTAATTTTCGCAGACGATCTTCTACTGTTTGGAAAAGTTGATGAGAGCACAGCTTTTGCTGTTAGGGATATTTTGACTGAATTCGGGAGACTCTCGGGTCAAAAGGTAAATGAAAGTAAGAGTCGGCTTGTCTTCTCTCCAAATACTCATGAGGATATTAGAGAACTGTTTAAGGATACAATTAACGTCCAGGACTCTGAGAACCTAGGAATGTACCTGGGCCTACCCTTGTCTCACAAACGCCCACGAAAGAATGACCTACAATTTGTTGTGGAGAAAGTCAGGAAGAAACTAGCATCCTGGAAAACTGCTACTCTCTCTAGAGCTGGTAGGCTGGTCCTAGTGAAATCTACCCTAAACACAATCCCAAACTATTATATGCAAGCTTATGCTTTTCCAACTTTCATCCATGAGGACCTTGATAGAATTTGTAATAACTTTCTTTGGGGCTCGTCGGGGGGTAAAAATAGGTTACACCTTGTCTCAAAGAATGCAACTTTTCGACCGAAAAATATGGGGGGCTTGGGAATCAGAAATCATGCTACTCTTAACAAAACTCTCATGGCAAAGCTTGCTTGGAAAGTGTGTCAAGGCCCACCCTCTTTAGCAACCGAGTGTGTCCAATCCAAGTACCTTAACAAGAATGGTATAACAAGTTTTAGAAATGGTTCGAGAGTATGGCAAAGCATTGATAAAGGATGGCCTATCCTTGAGTCTAGTTGCCAGTGGTACCTAGGAGATGGGGACTCAGTGTCCTTTTGGAATGATAATTGGCTCGGAGTGGGTCCCATACGAAATTTTGTGATTGGGCTGCTTGATAAGAAAGATGCTAGTCTCAAAGTCAGGGACTGTTGGGGGGATGGTGGCTGGAAGGAGCTCAATCTTTCCATTGAACTCCCCCCCCCCCCCTATCATCCTAAGAATCTCTAGTTTTGTTTGGTCTCCCTTAGATAAACCTGACCAACCCTTCTCCACCTTCGTTAAAAATCAACAGTTCTCCATTAAAGATGCGTTTGCCAAAGCATCGCTCTTAGATAATGTAAGCATCTCGGTCAATTCATGGGTGTGGAAGGGCAATTATTCTCCTAAAATTAAATTCTTTCTCTGGCTCCTATGGTGGGGTTGTATCCCGACCCAAGCATGCCTCTTTGGTAGGAATATAGTGCCTAACCCAATCTGTAACATTTGTGACTCGTTTGAGGAGGATATTCTTCACCTCCTGCGCGATTGTGACAAGGCTAGGGCCACGTGGGATCTCATTCAGTTCGATATTGGGCTAGACACGGTTGAGGCTAGTGATTGGATTAGTCAGAATTGTGAGAAAACTGAGCGTAGTCATGGTCTTGAGTGGAAATTTCTATTTCCATACATCTGTCACCAAATCTGGGTAAATAGGAACAAATACCTGTTTGAGGGTACTCTTCATCCCCTTCCTGAGATCACGTTGAAAAGAGCTGCATTTGCGGCTTGGGAGGTAATTTCTTCTTCTAAAAATTTTGCAAACCATACTCAAACACATAGCTTGCCTAATATCCCTTGTAACTGGGGGGTAGTCTCGGTTGATGCTTCCTTCACTCATAGTCTTGAGGTCGCAGGAATAGGGGGGTGCATACGGTCAAAGACGGGTAGTTGGATCAAGGGCTTTCTAAAATCTATTTATACCCTAGATGCCCTTATGGCGGAAATTATAGCAATAATTCATGGTCTTCAGCTGGGTCAACAGTCGGGATTAGACAGCGTCTTGCTGGTTTCGGATTGCCAGGAGGCTATCCTTCGCATCAATCAGGAAAATGTTTGTGTGGATGCTTATACTCATGTGATTGTTAAATGTAGGGAGTACACTCAGGTATTCAAGGAAGTGAAGTTCGCATTCGTGAAACGCGAGTTTAATCGAGTGGCTGACGCTATGGCTAAGGAGTGTAGGAAAAATTACCTACAAATTAATGAGTTCATGGAACTCCCCCATCCCCCCATGTTTTGTTATGAACTATTGTTGTTAGATTGTAATGGGTTATTCAAGCCCTAACTTGATTTTTGCTTAAACTATTTATGTTATGATGCCATTTTCACCAAAAAAAAAAGTGATGAATTGGTTCTACACTGCTTCAGAAGTTTTGCCAAGATCTGCTGTCCAGCTGCAAAAGACGATTGGTTATGGCATTTGCAGGGGTACAAAATCCTGCTAGCAATTGTTTCTCTCAAATTCTCATGGCACTTTAAGATGAGTAAGATTGCTCACTTGCTTCATGTAAACATACAAAGATTCGTAAGGGGTCCTTAAGCAATGAGAGTAGATTCATGTATTCGATTTAAGCATTATTTATAGGTGTGCTATACTTTATACATAGTTGTTAAACTGCGAAGTTACACTATGTTGTGTATCCTACTGTGTTATTCATACTCGATAACAAGTGTTGGACATGGATTCATGTCCAAGGGACTATTCGATGCTTAATTTGCATGCTTTGACTCCAAAATGAAGCGATAATGTGTTGCAGCCATGTCAGAATCGTGAATAATTTTAAGGAGATGATAATGCCGAAGAAATTGTCTTCAAGCCAACATTTATCAAGAAGCAAGATGCATCCCCTCTAAAGATCTGAAACTGAGTCTTCAACGTGAAGCATGCCTTACCAAAAAGCCACATTTCTTTAGACAAGATTGCTCTACAGCATCATCAGCAAACTTCTCTTCGCATAAAAAAATAGAGGTCCGTGGAAAATTGGCACATATTTGTACCGCAAGCCAGGTGAAGTCCTGGTTCCCTGAGTCTGGTACTTGCTTCCCCTTGAGTTTAATGAACAATGGTTCAGAAGAGGTTCAAGAGCTGAGTCAATTTTTTGTTGTTACTGATATCCCTGTTGATAATTTCGCTGTAAAGTCATCATCTTTCTCCTTAACATCGAAAAGTCAAGGCAACTGTCCTGTTCGGCATCTTAACCCACCACCTCCTGATTGAAGTAATTTGCAGAATATTACACAGAAACAACCAGATGACCTCCCAAGTCCCACATACAGTTAATGTAGCCTTTGTTCGGCTATCAAAAAATAGGTGACCTGCACAAACCTCCTCTAGGCAAATGGGCATATATTGGTACTCGAAGGCAATCAATTAGATTATATGAACACTGGAAAGAAAACAAAGTTCAAATCAATATTAAATACAGCAAGGAGCCAGTACAATGGCAGTTGCCTCACATCAATCATCCTTTTCTCAACATTCTGCAGGAACGTAACTCTATAAATATATATATGATTTAAGTATACATACCATTGCACTATTTTCAAGTAATCTCTGTATTTCAGTATATAATATACAATTCATAACCATGGTTGAACAACATATCATGAAAAGAATTGGTTATGCTGATACTGTACATTGTACAAACAAAATGTAAGAGTTGCTTATTAAAATTGCTTAGGAAAGTATATACAGCAAATAGGTGTGGCTTTTAAAACCAAAAAAATTGCTGGGGAAAAAAGAAGAACCTATAACTTGAGATGTACTATACATTTGGCCGAAGAGGAAGGGGGATTCTGGCTATATATGATACAAAGAGGCTTTGGAGCACGGACCTATGAGAGTTTGCCACCACGTCAGTTTCAGTTGGCCAAGGAATAAATGATGGGAAAATTCGAGCGGCCTGCTGGACTTAAATTATGGATCTTACTATATAAAACAAAACCACATCTACATGAAATAGCTAAGGGAACTTTTCTTCCTTGATCCACCTTCACCATACAGTTCGTTCCATTGCACGAGCTCACTCATGTTTGTGGATTCTGCTGAGAAGCTTGCACACACCTACAACATTATAGTTATGTTACGTTAATAAAATAGCATAATAATAATTAAAGAAAATAAGACATCAGCTAGCATTAAAAAGTTTATTCGAGAAGATAATGCTCAGCCAACTCACATTCAAGACCCCTATTTAGTCAAAGCAGAATGGACAAATTACCTGTTCTTGCGCATACTTGAAGTCACTCATATTTAAAGGACGAACATCGTCACCACTGTATAGAACAGGTGATCTATTCTCAGCTATCGCTAAAGCTTTTTCCTGCAAAGAGACCAACCAACCACTATAATTGAACAAAGTTGCATAGCACAAATTTAACACATAACCAATTCAGATTTCAGACTCCTCCATATTTGATACTTGACAGTATCAAATTAGAATGCTACCATATAGTATGGTATAATATAGCTCAAAAAACCACCATATCTGTGAATTTGATTATTTCTATTATGAGATGTTAATGGTGAAAAACTTATCCAAATGAGAGAATAATTTTCACCATACAAGTCTCACGACTACCAGCATAACAAATTTCTATTTTAATTTTTTGTCTTTTTTAATATCCCGTTTTGGTGAAGCCAGTAAGACCAAAACACAGAATTTGAGGGCATCATGTTCGTATTTCAGATACGGGTCAACCAGAAAGACACTTTATGATTGTCAATACCTTCTTTTCCGTCTCCAATATTTCTCGGATGGGGCAATAGGCTGCAGTTACACAAAGATTCTGCGCCAAATGGTAGATAGACGAATTAGAAAGTTACTTCCAATACAAAGCACAGTGACAAGCAATTCAAGGTATACAGTTAAAACCTTCAAGTCACTTCCAGAGTATCCATCTGTCATATTTGCAACCACAGCCAGATCAACATCAGCTGCCAGCTCTTCTTTGGCTAAAATTACACTCAAAATTTTCTGCCTGTTAGCCACATCTGGCAGGCCGACCATCAATCTGCCATAAATACAATAAACATAAACATAAATTCATGTACCAAAACAACTACAGTATGGAAAAGGATAAAAGAAATGTAACAACTAACAACCTTCGAGGTAGTCTCCTGATAACAGCTTCATCCAGGTCAAAAGGCCTATTCGTCGCAGCAAGCACCAACACACGTTCTTTATCCTTTGTACGCAAACCATCCCAGTTCACCATAAACTCATTCTTCATTTTTCTCATAGCTTCATGTTCCCCAGGATTCTCACGTCTTCCCAGCATGCTGTCAACCTAAGGCATAGATTCCATCAATTAAGCATAAAGAAAACCGACAGCAACATGGAGAGAGGAAAATACCCATCTCAACCGCACAACACAAAGAAAATAACGTCTTAACCAACCTCATCGACAAAAATAACGCTCGGAGCTATCTTGCTAGCTAGTGAGAACACTGCTTTGACATATTTCTCTCCTTCACCAAACCACTAATCAACATACCAAATAAAAAAGGAAAGTGTAAGTGTAAATAGAGGTCGATTGGGTATACAAGGTGTAAGCAAATAAGAAAAGAAATAATACCTTTGATGTGATGCTAGACATTGATATGTTGATAAAATTTGCACCAGCCTCTGTAGCGACCGCTTTTGCAAGCATAGTTTTTCCAGTACCAGGGGGGCCAAACAATAGTATACCCTTGCAAGGCTGAAATGACGACGACTTAGACACTAGGAGGCAGGGAATCCAGAATGAAAACACAAATGTAGAAAATGGCAAACCTTCGTTAATTGTCCTTTCGAGAATAACTCTGGCCTTTGAAGAGGTAACATCACTAGTTCCTTCAATGTATCTTTCACATTATCCAAAGCTCCAATGTCGTCAAAAGTTACTCCAATTTCACTAGCTGGAATAACATCCACCAGAAGCTTCTTTTCAAATTCATTCTCAGTAGCTACATCCTGAGGAACAAAGAAGCTGGTTAAAGTCCAATTTAATCAGAAGAGCTAAAAGGATGGAAAAATTAATGAAAAACCCTTCCTACACATATACTTCCTTTTCCTCTCATTCTTTTGGCAAGAAGCAAAAAAGGGGGGAGAAGAAAAAGATGCACATCTCATACCTTCAATGACTTCTTTGTACTTTTGGTTTCATTTTGCACACCATGCAATATATTAAGCCCGTGCATAATACTGCAAAAAAAAAGTTCAGTGTTTTACCAAGAGAGATCATGTATATCAAACTAAACAAGTAGCAGTAATATGTGAGGGGACAAGCTCTGCAAGAGCAGATAACCTTTCGCTAGATATGACGACCTTAGAGTCACTTAGTGAAGCTTCAGCACCATTCATAAAGTGATGAGTCAAAGCCCAGCCAATTACTTTGTCCGCATCTGAAAAATCAAACGGACATGTGAGAGCAAACTTGTCATCTGACAAACAAAGATATTCGTAATCAGGGTGTCAAGGTGACTGACTTTCACTTGAAAGCGTTTGATCCTTAATTGATAGCGTCTCAATATCATGACACTCTATTCCAACGCGTGTCAATACCTTCAAAATAGTTTTACATTCATCAGTAAGGATACCATAATCACTGTAATATGCATCTAAGTTGGTAGACAATGTACTAATTCAACAGTTTTGGGAACATATGAATAGAAATATTTCCAAACTATCTTTGGTAACACAGTAGTAACCAATAACTGATCATACCTATGCTGTGGATAGAAAGAGAGTTCCAGAAACTTGATGTTCCTATGTATTTTCAGAACTGTAGTTTAACTTTGTATGATATGACTGAAACTAGTAGCACCTATCACAAACAATAAGCAACGCCATATAGCATAAACCAACAAAGAAGTAGTCCCACAATGATTGGGGGTCGGCTAACATGAACTATAATAAGAAATTGTTTCGGTGGCAAATGAAACAATAACATAAAGTAATGAGTTAGAGGGGGAGTAAACAAAGTATAATGAGAGAGTGACTGAAAAAGTAAGACGAGAGAAAAGTAAGGAAGAAGATAACAAAATAAGGAGCTAAGAGCAAACCAATAAGGGATACAACAACAAATTTGAGAGTTTTGTAGAATAGGATCAAAAGAAACTTTTTGGTGTTTCCATTTCTATATAGATCAGATAACCTATAAAGAAATTGCAAGAAACTTAAAAGATAACTTGTAATGAAGAAAGATCATGGTCGAAGTTGGATGAAGATAGTTCAGATCTGAAGTATCCTGAAGATAAACAAAGCGAAAGTGAAGCTTACCAGAGAAAACATAAGGAGAAACAAATAAAGAGTAAAGAGCAAACTAAAATGAGGAGATACAAAGGTAGATTTGAGAAAACGTACTAGGCTAAAAAGAAGCATTTTGGCTTTTCCATTTCCATTAAAATAAGATAACACATAAAGAAATTCAAAAAAGAAAAATCATGGTTGAAGTCAGATGAAGATAGTTCAGATTTGAAGTATCCTAACCGAGAGTCGAGACTTTGATATCACCTAAGGTTTTAAACCATGTACTACAGAATCATTATATATATATATATATATATATATATATATATATATATATATATATATATTTCTCTAAGTTCTATCAGTTCCTCCCATTTTTCGATAGTTCCGTTTATTGCTTTATAATCGAGCTTTACACAACTACTTAGTTAATATGTTTAGCAGTGTTATGCTGGATTGGCTATTGTTAGTATTGGTGACAACAATATCTTTGAACAATTGAACCTCTTTATGTAGTGCTAGACTAAACATTCTTTATACTTCCTCTTTTTTTTTTTTAGTTGCACCATTTGACATTTTGGCACCATTCATCGAGCAACTTGACAAGCTTTCTCTCATCATTATATAAGAAAAAACATAGACGAATATGATCTTCTTAAATTTGTCTTAATGCAAGGATTCCATATATCAACTTTTTATAAATTTGTCTCGATGAAATAAGAGATATTAATGTCCAAAGAAGCATGTTGAAGTACATGTAAAAAAAAGCAATAGTGCAAATAAAGAAAGTATTTTACAAATAAATTTGTGCAACTAAACTCCTATTTTTCTTTTCTCCCTATTTTTAGGTAATAATTAAAAGTTTCTTTTAATTTGCTCAAAAATTGAACATGTTCACATTAGTTGACTTGTTGGGTGAGTGACTTGATTTATGCACCTATTCCTTCCGATCAATGTGTAAAGTGCTAGAATAATCTCGCACTTAGTATATTGTGCTTCCACTGAAGATATTCAACACTTAAATTAAGTCGTGACATTCTACAAAAGCCACGAAGCAAGTACAAGGTTACGAAAACAACTTCACCCCAGCAAGCCAAATTAATGACAAGAGTATATTCAAATCTGAAACATAATTTCATTCCACTCCTTCCATAACATCTACAAGATAGCCTTATAAAGACATTCTCCGAAAAGCCCTTGAAGCACATATTAGGAGGAGGCTAAAAAGACAAAATCATTCCTCTATCTCTATCCCATTGAACGGCAAAACCAAAAAAAAAAAAAAAGATTCAACACCTCCTTATGCCTGCCAAAACCCATTTAGGAAAGTAGCATGAGAGCAATTTTGGACAATTTAGGAGGGAAATTACTCGCATAGATTCAATTACACCCTTATTGAACACTCACGGCTCATGAGATTTTTTTTTTATAACTAGTAGATTCAAATGCATGCAATGTGTACTTCAAGAAGTTATTAAAACATGCACAATAGTCATAGTATATTAACATTAAATTATAAAACCGGAAAAAAGGACATCTAGGGTATTTTAAGTGGACAACAAACTCATCAAGAGTTTGCTTAGATAATAGAGATATTCGTGCATAACAACCAGGAATCACAATTAAATAAGTTTACCCTAAATAGCTCTTAGGTTACCCTTCATACATTCTATTCTATTAAGGGCATGCTCGGATGGGAATTCATGGCACCCGAATAAAGATATTCACTAAAGTTTAGGTAGTCTTAGAAGAGATGAGGTAAGGATAATGCGAGCATAATCAACGGAAAGGGGTCGCTAGTCAATAATCACAACACCCGAAATTGAGGTTACCCTTAAGGGAACAACATCCAGTTTCTCCCCACCCCCTAAGAATGTTAGATGCCAACAATCCACTTCAAGAGACTTCAGTTATCATATGCCATATATGTCACAATACCCAGTTTCTCCCCACTCCCTCAGAATGTTAGATGCCCAACTATCCACTTCAAGGACACGGGTCCGAATATCAGATATGGGTGCAAACCCGAGTGTCCGACACGCTAATTTTAAAAAAATTGGATATGGGGACACTGTCCTAAATTTAGACGTGGGTACGGGAATACAGTCGTTAGATATAAAAAACAAACTATTTTACAAGTTGAAGTTGAAACGTCACAAGCTCTAGTATTTACAGCTTTAAAAAATAAAAAAGGCAATAAATAATGAACCTATTCCCCCATGTACTTTACTAAACAGCGTGTGAGAGAGGAAGAAGTATATTCCCACTTTTTAGTTCACGTGCTTCCTTTTCACCCCTCCCCTTCCCAGTCTTCCCACCCCACATTAAATAATAGATAAAATATAAAAAAAGAAATTAAAATCAAGACAGACAAATATCTCAACTTTCCATTTTCCAGTACTCTTCATCCTCCCTTCTCTCTCTCCGCTACCATTACCAGAGACGTGGCCAGTAAGATATATTATGAAGACAAAGAGCTGCTGATTCATGAGCTTCTTCTTTAGTCTATATTATGAAAAGAAGGTAGTTGACTTACTCAGTTCAATATTTAAACCTCCTTTCAGATAACGAGGGAAATGACCATTTCAAACGATTTAACCTCCCAAATAAATGCCCCAATATCTCAAGAAATAAAATTGTATATTGTTTGTTCAATTATCAGATCTCGTGTTTACAAATAAGGTAATCAATCGGTCTTCTCTCACTTCAATCGTTCCTTCCTCCCAGATCTAGCGATATCCAAGAGCATAATGACGTATCCGACACAAATCTCTTACCCATAGTTGTGTCCAGTCATGCCGACAAAGTACTCCAGCCAAATTGTCGTGCACTAGTATCACATTATGCCATTACTCTAGCATAAATTTTGGGTCAACCACTATTGTGAAATAAAATAAGAGGATGAGGGAAAAAGAATTCTTTTCTGAGAGGATACTATTACTAATACTTCCATATAGTAACGATTTAGCTACTACTAGTACCACTACTATAAATTAAATAATAGGACAGTAACCATCATCTGATCCATCATACATTTGTCTTCCCATTTATAAATGACCATGGAGACTAAGAAAAACTAGATAATTTTCGTGAAAAAGTGATTATCAGATCTGTCGGATTGAGATTAATAGATATCTTTTGGGTTCGAATAATTTTCTTGAAAAACTAGATAATTTTCTGAAAAAATGATTTCAAAAAGTAGCAAGAAAAAGTGAAGAAGTGTTGCAATAGAAATAGAGCAAACCAGTCAAATGGGTCCGTCGGGTTGAGAATGATAGAGAATATTTGGGTTTAGATTGAACAGTGCTTGTTCAAAACCCAACGGGTTTAAGGATTCAGATATGCTCTTTCTTAGTTCATTTTTGGGACATAAACTTTCTCCATTTTTTATTACTCGTAATGTTTCCCTTTGCACAAGGACCAAGGAGAAGAGAGAAAAAAAAAGAACTCAATGTTCTAGGAGAGAAAAGGAGAAAACATATTGCCAAAAACAGAAACGTTACAAGTAATAGAGAAATACCAAAAAAGCAAAACATTGCAAGTAAAAAGAACGGGGGAAGTATATAACTAAATATGCATATTTAATAGTCATCTATAGCCAAATGTAGCAATACAGATGACATCAACATTCAACAAAAACTATTATTAAAACCAACTATTCTAATGATGAAAAATAGACAAGGACAGTTTAAACTATGAACCCTCTCACAAAAACAGTTCCAACTTCAATTTAATATTGACAAGTTTGACCCCCCTTTTACACTGGACCGGTAAAAAATGAATTAACCCCCTTATTTTCCCTTTTTAGCATCTTCAACCAGTTTCTTCGTCCTCCTCTCTCCTTCCTCCCCTGCCACCAACTCCTCTTCCACCTCCCTGCAACCCTAGAAACCCCCTCCCCTACCAAAAAACACAATCTAGCACAACTAACACATCAATTTCCCCGAAGGCTTCCTCTCTTAATGTCACTGATTCCAAGAAATTATAAGGGAAGCTGGAAAATTTTTAAAAATGAAACCCACTGCCCGTTTTGATAGTAGTTCAACAACCATGACAAATTCACACACAACAAAAAATTCATGTAAAAATCAAAAATCAAAGTGGAATAAGATTTAAAATTCACTAAATCGTTGAGTAAATTCCCTAAGATTGCGATTCATGCAGAACGAGGAAAAAAAAAAGCGAAGAGGAGAAAGAGAGAAAAAGAGCTCGTGAAGAAGGGAAGAAAGTATGAGTTTTTGATGTGGGCGAGAATGATGGTTGGGCGGCAGGGGAGAGGGAGGGGTCCATGGGTGGGAGGGGGAGAGGAAATAGGAGGGTGGCAGAGGAAAGGCGAGGGGGTGCTTCCGGGTGGCAGGGTAGGAGGTGCTTTGGGGTGGCAGGGGAGGGGGTGCTTCGGGGAGGGGAATGTATGGAGACTGGAGAGGGGGGAGAGGAGAGGGAAGATAGGAAAAAAAAGTTGAAGAAAAAAAAACAAATTCACCTGCTCGGACCACTAGTATAGAAGGGGTGTCAAAGTTGGGATTGCTCAATGTTAAATTGAAGTGGAGACTGTTATTGACAGGGGGCCATAGTTGAGACTGTTCTTTTCAACTTTTCCTTCTAATGATTCGAAGTATGGTTTGGTATAAATTTTTTGATAATAGTTACTTGACGTAATGGTTTTTGGGTCGATGGCGTCAAGTTAAAATGCAATTGGGCGCGGGTCAAATTAATTTATCCAGAACACATTATTTTTGGGTTGTTTTCCAGTTGGGTCGACTTTGAATAGTGGTCTAAGAGAGAGGCAACAGTATATTCGAGAGAGTGATATTAACAACTAATAGGAAAATAACAATACTAACTCCGCCTTTCCTAATATAACGAATAGGAAACACTCCCTCCGCTTCACAAAAACCTTTCCTCTTTTCGTTTTAGTCTACTCCATAGAATTCTTCCCTATTTTGCTTCATTCTATTTTTTGTGATCCCATTTCCCTCTTTTATCTTCCCTTAACCCCCCCCCCCCCGAAAACATGGGTATCCTTGTTCTGTTAAATATATAACTGTTCGTGAAGATCTTTCTCTCTTACTCAAATGTCAAAAAAAGGACCAACTTTCCACTAGCACTCTTCTTTCCTTGGTTCTCACTTCTCGTATCTATAACAAGGAAGGTCTTCATGAAATGGAAGAAGTATATATCAAATGGAGAAAGTCTAATGAGAAGTGAGAAATCATTGTTGAACTTCATTACTAAACTTAACGTACTCATTCTTAAAATTAAGTACTAATTTGTGATCTCAAAGTCTAATGAGAAGTGTAAAATCATAGTTGAACTATTTAATTTTCAAAAAAAAATTATTTTGTGCTCGACTTGTTTTTGGTGAAACCTATTTATATAGGTTGCGCCATTGCGGAGAACTGATCACAAGTCAGCCAGCACAATAAACTCTTAACTCACAAATGTTGGTTGAAGTGGGAGCAATCAAGTTTCAACGGCTACTAGAAACTAGAGTGCAAAGCTATGAAGATATGACTTACAGATCGAATGCTAACGATATTTGACTGTGCTTTCAGAGTTTCAGTGTCACGCTCCAACTTCTGCTTCCACTCTAACAGCAGATTCTCGTCCTGCAAAAATCCAGGAAGTTATGGCTGCAACTCTGCAATATCCCAAAAGAACGAAAAGAAAAGATCATTCAGCACCTGCGGCATCTGTATGGTGACTCTGTTTGTGAAAAGACGAGTAAGTTGTTTCATTGTCTTGGATGTATCCTTGTTATTTCTATCACTCATTCGATTAAAATTGTCCTGAACAAAAAAAAAAATCATATGCAATTCATGCCTATTCAAAGCACAAAATCTACAAATCATAAAAAAAGAAATCAGTAACACAATAACAGCACAACAAATAGACCTTACAATCTGTTTGCTTAGTTGTCCTAAATGGTGATCATGGTAATGTAAGTTAGTGTAAATTTGCAAGGAAAATCTAATATCAATATCCCCATAGTGATGAAATTTCATTACAAAACATGAGTTTTCCTATATAAATTACCATTACCACCCAATACCACCTTTCCGAGTGGATAATGAACGGTAATGAAATATTAGGAAGAAAATGGATATTTAGGGATGAGATGCATTACCATGGGTAATGTCAAGGGATTTTCGTTACTAAATTATACTACAATGCATTATCATTATCACTATATATGACCACTAACCAAACGTGCAGTTAAGAGTAATAAATTGCTATCAACTCTTTTTTCTGAACTACAAAAAACAATCTGAAAAAACATGTCATCAAAGAATTACAAAGAACAGAAGAGTAAAATCTTAAATCCTTTTTAAAATTTCCAGTCCAACTTGCTTTCTTTAAGAATACAGAGTAAAGCATTAATAGTATTATACTGCTCAACAACTTTGTATTCTTATGAGCTGTGTGATTCTAAGTAGTATAATAGGTTCTCCAACAAGATACAAAAAAACTCTACATATTGTCTGTGTAGAAGATGTACTATTATGGTTTCTTCTGAAAAGTTTGGTACGTAATGGCAGTAAAATCTTAAATCTTTTTAAAATTTCCAGTCCAATTTGCTTTCTTTAAAAATACAGAGTAAAGCATTAATAGTATTACTTACTACTCAACAACTCTAAGATTCTTATTGGCTGTGTGATTCTAAGTAGTATAATAGGTTCTCCAACAAGATACAAGAAACCTCCACGTATAGTTTGTGTAGAAGATGTACTATTATGGTTTCTTCTGAAAAGTTTGGTACATGATGGTAGTTTATACAAACCTTGTAAAATAAGTTTAAAAGATTTAATCAGAAGTTAAGGGGAACCAGACATGACTGATGTAAACCCAAGATACAATCTGAAATTTATCAAATTGCTACATCCAAATGATTCTTTTCACTCAATTGCAGCAATGAGCAACCCTAATGCAAACAACAAAAATCTACACTTGCTTTTAAGTCTCACTCTTCCAAGTTCCGTGTTCCTTTTTTTTTTGAAAAAAAGGAAAACTATCATGCGGCATCTTGTCAGATTAGTTTTGATGTATCTTTAGAGTCCACATTTTTTTTACAATATTTTCCAATATTAAACAAAAGATATTACTATATTAGTGGTCAAAATTGCGCAACGGAGACTGGAAAAAGAGTAGAAAAATTTTGAAAACTGGAAAGTATAATAAGAAAGAATCATCTCAATGAATTAATTTCTATAGTCACAAATATGATTCCAGTACGCATACCGGAAAAGCAAAATCAAGCAGAGCTGTGTGATTGCTGCCAAATTTTGTAAACAGTAAGCCACCTGGATGAGACTGCCAAAGATTTTTGCATTTCACAAAACATAAAATGTCAGAAACATTAACGTCTGTCAAGTAGGGACTAAATATGCCAAACATAAATAAATACCTTCTCTTTTCGGCTATCTGCTTGAGTGTGGGAGGCAATCACAATCAATTTCTCGGGCAGATTTTCAAGCTTGCTTTTTAGTTCCCCATATGCGTCAGGATTCCCTGCCATGCACTTCTCCATATCTTTCAGGTACAAAATCATCGGGCCATTTTTACATTCATCTTTTGCAACCTATTATTAGAAACATCAAAATAGTTTTATAAAAAGGAAAAGGAAAAAAAAAAAAAGCATTTATGTTACACAACATTAATATCCACCTCAAAGATTTCATTCACTGCAAGTCTGTCAGCATCATCACCACCTGAATTTTCTAAGCATAACAGGTCACCTACGGATAAGATAAGAGACAGCTAATTAGACCCAATTAAGAGAGAAATAAACCCTGTGGACACAGAGCTGTTGTTCTAGCAATACAAGAAACCATGACAGAAGATTACCTGCACAAAAGAAACCATGATCAGTTTCACAACGGCCTCCAAGATTGTTTCCCTCAGGAATGGAATTGTCAAATCTGACACCAATCTTTGATGACTGGTTTTCCTTAAAGACAAGGACAACCTTCCCTCGGTTACCATATGCAGGCCCCCTGCAAAACAAACAAGCAAAATTTAACACATAAGTTTTTTCCCCTCAGCTGCATTGCTGGGTATTGTTTACTTCCTCATGTTTTAAATACATGATTTTGCCTCAAAATAACAGCCCAACAAATTCCTTGATCGAAGTTTAGTACCACCTTTGCTTTTGAAAACACTTGACAAAATATTGGACGATAAGATCTTTAGTTAGGCATTTGTACAATCATAAATAATTAAAATTTCATACAGACGAATCTACCAAGATCTTACCTGACTATATTTACTTAAAGAAAACTCATAACTGATAGTCAAAGTGCACTATGTGAAAAATGCAATAAATACAAAGTGAAACAATTATTTGATAGGAAGGCAGTTGTGGGACAACCATCTCTCATTCTGGTCTAATTTCACACAAGCATTTAGGGGAGAGAAATCATGCTAAACAGTATAAAAAAAGGGAACGTGCCATTTTTACAAAAAGAAGATATAATAACAAATTAAGATTCAGGACAAGAGAAATAAGACAAAAAAGACACCAGTTGATTACAGGCCCATATTGATATAACAATTCACATGTTCTCAACATTACCTCAACGGCAGTAGCGGTGGAACCCCAGAAGGCATTGATCCTACGAATTTTACTCTATCACCTGCATGGAATTCATGAAAATAAGACGAAGTCTGAGGTCATAAAAGTATATACAGCATATGCATATATGAAAAATTGATGACTAATCATAAAAGAAAAGCCATTTCATTTCTGAAATTACATTTGCAAGCCCCCAAGCATACATTTCAGTTTCACAGCTTGTTCGGAATATTTTTAGAAGAGTACAAAGAATCTTAAAACATATATGCATACACACTCACACGCACACACTTACATGACATGTATATGTATGTGTGTGTATACATACTTGTTGGTTGTGAGAGCATATTAACTATTAACGCTTTCGAGTTAAAAAAACATCCTCATTAGCATCGAGTTCTTAAGAACAATTTGTCATGACCTATCTTTTGTGTTGCTTAAAAAGAGAAAATAAATATAAAGAAGAAGACTTCAAAAAGCATGCGAAATTGACAAACAAAATATCATTAGTCAAGAAAATATTATGAACATGAAACGGCCAGCATATATAACAAAAAGAGTGACATGTTGACAAATAGGGAGATCTATCTATATTACATAGAAAAAACAAAAGCCACTAAAGTAAGATCCCTCCTAAAATTCTCTCCTCAAACATTACGATTTATATATGATTGCCTTGGAACTATAAAAGGAGGTATATACTCTATAGGACATTTTACACATGCTTGCATCGAAAATTGATTTTAGTTTATTTAATACGATCATTATTTACAAATGCTTAAACACTTTCATGTATATTAATCAGAAAAAATCAGCATGTACCTAGAAGTTTCACAGACTGGACCACATGAACACAGAAAGAGACAGTGTAAAGAATTAGACCTTCTTTAAAAGTGTATTTTTTTGAAGATGCCGTTGATGCTTCTTGCTTTGGAAGACGCTGAGCTAAAAGAGCAGATCCATTAGTGATGTCCGCCTCAACACTTGAAGCTTGTTTCTTATGTCGTAAGGAAGCCACAACTGATGAGCGTTTTGCATGAATACTAGCTTTCTCGGGTCTCGAATGTTCTCTAGAAGAATCAGCTTCCTTCACAGTTGATCCCTGAAACAGTGAGAACTTTAATGGTCTTCTCCTATCTTTCTCAACAAACATGGTAAACAACCATGGAACCAACATTACAGTTGATGGTCACAGTATGCTCAGCTCAGTTAAGAATCTTTGAAAATAGGACAGACTAAAAGAAGCAGGCAGACAAAAATAAACTTACAGGCAAAAGAAGACTGTCCACTACAAGAAGTTTTGCACTAAAATGCTTGGCCAGGGCCTTTGCCAAAGTTTCCTGATATATCTCTGAACCTGTAATGTATAACTCGGATATTAAAATATATAAAGTATGAAGAAATCTATTACATTTACAAAAAAACATCTCCAACGGTTTTTGGGGAAGATTAAGAAACCTAACTTTGAAACTGATACTCTCTAACATTGATCATCACTAAAAAAGTGAAGGACGTTTTGAGAAAGAAAAAAAATAATGCCGTGAACACTCCAAGACATCTCATTTAACATGAAAAGTTTTTGTCCAAAACTTCATTTTGAAGTTACTTACCACCCAAGTAACTACTGATAAATCTAGCATGTACTCAAAAGAAGCTTGTGGTATGAAAATATTTTAATGGTAGCGTTAAGACTCACTAACTCAGATAGCTACAATACCTGCAGGTCCAGATAAAAGTATCCTGGGGCTCACAGTAGAGAGATCTGACACAAACTTCACCATATGGCTACACTTCAAGGGCATGAATGCGGCAGCGACCAATAAATTCTTAGTATTCTCACTGTTTCATCACATAATTTCAGTAAGAGCTTAAATCATGTAATATTAACAGGAAGAAATGAGAAAGTTCTCATGCTCATAAATATTACTCAATTGTCTAAGCAGAAAGCAGAAAGGACTTCATGCTTGAAAACAGGAAATGAACAGAACAACGTACTAGGAATGACAAAGAAACAACAAATGAATATACCAACACTATGATATATTCCCAGTCTTCTCATCTCTGATTTCAGTTCTCATACACACAAAAAAGGACTAGAAACAAAGTCTAACAAAATGTAAAGAGGCTGCGAAATCAGTTAGGCTTGATCAGGCTACATCAAATTCTGCTTGGAATCTACATAAACTCAAAGATATATTATAGAATATTTTGTGAGCAACTTACCAAACATATCGATTTTGTTTGTTTTGAATTTCGATATCCCTCCAAAACATGATTGATGGAACCCAAAAATATAACCAAAAGCAAACACGAGTAAGCTGAATTATGTTGGCATCAAATTGAAGTGGCAAAGGCCTTAAAATTCCATCTCTTGGGAAAAATACCAGGTAAATTCTTCTTCATATCTTGTTCCAACTTCCCCTTTATGTCGAATGATTTATTATTTAAGGTAAAATATTAATTCGGAAACAATATTGAGGGTTTCCGATTTCAATTGACATGCAATTAGCTAATTCCATGATCACGTATAATAAACCATAGTAAAGTCAATAAA
The DNA here is from genome assembly GCF_026745355.1 of Beta vulgaris subsp. vulgaris. Classification (NCBI taxonomy): domain Eukaryota; kingdom Viridiplantae; phylum Streptophyta; class Magnoliopsida; order Caryophyllales; family Amaranthaceae; genus Beta; species Beta vulgaris. Next base: position 28,029,791 of record NC_079208.1, read on the forward strand.
GTTAAAGTTAAAAAGACGAGGTCAAATATTGAAGGAAAAGGAGAGAATCGAAAGTGAAATAAATAAGAAAGGAGGGAAGAAAGGTAAGAAGTTTGAGTGTTCTTCTCCCGGATTTTGGGACATATTTCGGATTGCGGTAGTGGTACTAAACCGGAAAGTCTAACTAATGTAGTTGTTCTATAAATATAACTTAGGTAGTTCTTTTCACAAAGTGCAATATATTTGGCAGTTGTAAGCGAATACATATATTAAATGGAAGCACGATACAAATACTTGTGTGAATAAATAATAGAATAATTAACAAGGATTACAGATTTACAGACCATCATTCCTCAACAAAGAATTGATGACCTTATGCTAAATCCAGCAAAGTCAACATAAAAACAAAATTACCCCCTGTACATACACTTCTCTTCTATCACCTCCACTGTCCTGCACTGCTAGTGTCTCTGACCTTCCTATATAGCTAACACCACTTCTGCCTAATAAAGAACCAACTTTGTTCACCATTTCCACCCTTGCCGCCACTCTTCCACTTCAAACAGGAGCAAGAAATTGTGGATCAGCCAGTAAAATTACCCAAAGAGGGGAAAAAACCTATCGACCAGTCAAAAATCAGGGCTGGATTCTAACTCCCTCTTCAACCAAGAATCTTATAAGGGAAAAGGATACATGGCCAACAGAGTTCTTAAACCTTTTTTTCAGTATAGTAAGTATTGTCACTTCTTAAATATTCTTTTAATTTGGGATCATCCCAACACATTTACACATAATTATATATTAGGAAAAAAAAATATATATATATATACATACAATGTAGACATAAATATATACTTCTTTCGTTCTTGTATTACTGTCACATGTCCTTTTAAGAAAGTTTCTTACTCCCTCTGTCTCTAAAATATAGTTACACTTCTCTTATCAAAAGAACCAAGGAAATAAGGAGAAATTGGTGAGAGAAATGAAAAAAATTGGGGTTAAGGAGAGAGAAACAATTAAGTAGGGAGATGTGAGTGATAAAGTAAAAAGTGATAGTGGACCTTATGTCCCAGAAGAGAGAGAAATTACCAAGTAAATTTTTGTGAAATGTACCAAAAAGGCAAGTGAGAAAATCTTTGTGAAACAAAGGGAGTATTAATAAAAATACCCGTTTTTTAACCCTTGTCCCTTCAAGATGCCCATATTGCCCTACCAAATCAGTGGAATGTCATACTTCTAATACTTAATGCCACTCTAAGAAATCCATTTTCTCTCTTCATCTGTACTTAGCACATGGATGTCCGTGATCCCCCCTTCCACTTTTCCCTCTCTCTCAATTCTTATGCCATCCCTACATGTAGGGATAACACACAGAGACAGATTATGTCTGTGCATGTATATAAAGACAAAGACATGGTCAAACACAAAAGCAAATGTGTCCATGCAAGTGTGTATATGTACTCCCTTGAACACACACATGCATATATGTATATCCATGCAATGACATTGTTTACCCTACTTCGTTTCAATTAGAAATAACAAAAATAATTACAACAATTACAAAGTGATTAAATTACCCACTAACTCGGGAGCTATGTTACAAGGACATAAGATTGTGAACCAGGTATGATGGTCGAGTGTCTATTCCATCATGGCTCAAAATTTGCAAGAAGCTTGGACACAAGTGCAAGTACACAACTTCCGTAAACCATAACACCGACTCCAAAAGAATTGTGCATGGCCTTTGACATCTATTTATTTTCTGAAAAGGAAGTTTGCAAATTTCACTTGTTTACCTACTATGTTACTCTTGGAAACTCATATTAGACATCGATAGTGTTTAGACTATGCTACTTTATGAAAGATATGGGTTGATCCAACTAAAAATTGACGTGTCAATTACAGATTCTGTGAATGATACAGCATTAAATGTCTCATATTGGTAGATAAACTGAAGGGTTGGGTGGGAGATACATAGCTAGCACACCAACCAAGTCTAATAGCACATATAAACACTAGAACAGGATGAGCAAGGGAGGAGCAACCGTAACCCAACTAGGTAAAACACCCTAGCTATGAGGGAAACTAACCACTGAGCTATCAGACATGTTTCTCTCATTGATAAGAAAGAGAATGCGGAGAGTAGTCTAAGCATATAATATAGACATAACACAAGCAGCACCAGAGAGGAGAAGTAGCACACAACAGCAATTTTCCATATATTATACGAAAAATTGTAACATCCAGGTTATAAGAATAAACAGCACGTGCAGCAAGAAATTTAGGCCACCAACCTTAAATAATATGGGAAACTCTCCAAGGACACATCAATATCACAAGCTGCAAGAATCGCCTTGCGCAAAGTATCTTTAAATGCTTGGCGTCTGGTTGAAACTAAAGTTGGGCGATCAAGATCCTTGAGTAATTCCCTAAGTTGTCTTTGCTCCTCCAACAATTTTGAAAGACTGCCACTGAAATCAAAATCAGAGGTAGATGACCTTGCAAGCAGCTGCAAAAGTGGCCTGAGTTCACTATTTGTGCCAGGGACCAGTCCTTCCTCAGTATTCAAGCCAGTATCCTTTGCCACATCAACTATATTCATATTCTCATCAGACACAGGACACACTTCCTTCTGATTCAAAGAAGCATCACGATAGTCCTCGAGCTCCAAGCTATCATTCATGTCAACATCACATATACCATTATCCGATGCCCCAGAAAGTGAAGCCATAGCTGAGTCCTCATCATTGCCTCTTGAAGGAGGAAGACGTGAAAGACGCTTGCTAAAGGTTGACAGTGAAGCCAATATTGATGCTCCAGCAACAGCAGATGAAGATGAATCTCTTCCTCTTGCTTTGGTATCTTTGCCTGTATCTGGGGCGCTATGGGCCTCTAATATGGCCAACGACGATGGTAAGCCAGGAGCCGCCAAAGTGTCCATTGAAAGTTGCTGTAATATCTGCCAATTTGTTAAGAAAAATGGCATGCAACAAGCTACCAAACTACTTTCTAGGCTTTCATTAAAAAATCCACGATTGACACATCAAATCAGTTTATTACGCAACAAGGTGTCAGTACGCAAACACACAAACAATAAAAATAGTACTTCCTCTGTTTCAAATAGATGAAACGGTTTAGACTTTTGCACTATTCACACAGTCTTTTGACCGTATTTTGTGATTTTTACGTAAGGAAAAATATAGTCATGTGGGACCTTGTTAAATTTGTCTATATATACTTTCAGAATATCAACTTTATTAGAATTTCACATGTAGGGGATAGGGATATTAATAGTTGAATTATGCATCGGCAAACGTGTCCAGAGAAGTGTGTCAAGCATACTGAAACAGAGGAAGTAATAAATAAAAACCGTACTTCCTCCGTTCTTTTATTACTGCAAAATTTCCCTTATTTGGAAGTTTAATATTAATTGCGACATTACTAAATTTGACTATGTTTTCTCTCTCTCTTTCCTTATCACATGGGTCTCTTTTTTCATCTCTTTCTATCTCTCTCTATCTCTCTCATCTCCTTAAAAAATGTGTAACCCCTATATGTTGCAATTACAAAAGAACGGAGGAAGTAATAATTAGGATTAGAAAAGGCTTGACAGAAAAATTGAAAATAACAATCTTATTCCAGAAGGATACATAAGCATATTTCCCAACAGAACCAAAGATCAGCTCATCACCGCCAGTTAGAGTCAGAGGAGAGGAACTCTTGTGATGGGCCTTGCCATTCACTTGCACGGAACCTTTTCCTCCTGTAATTTCTAACTTGATAATAGATGAAGCCCCTCGCTGAAGTTCAGGGAAAAAAAGCAAGTCAGCGTGCTCCACTCATTCACATGCAAATTCAAATGAAGAACAAATTACCACAATGTGCATACCTCTGTGCGCTGAAGTTTGCATAACATTTTACTAATAGAAGGATCATTTAGCCAGAGATCACACTGACGGCCATGACCAACAGTGAATTGCGAACCACGTACAAACTCGTGCGGATTCTGCACAATAAAATCAAAGCAACAGGTCAAATTAACTGTCACTGAAAGGATAAGCATTTTTACAATTACAGACATATTTTACTAAATAGACAATCCCATTACTGGAGTGAAAAGTATATTAGCCTTCTTTTCTCAATATCTTATAAACATCTAAAACACCAATCAGCCAATATGGAATCCTCAGTTAGTTGAGAAAGTGGAGAAGTCCAAAAATGCAAAACCATGAGTCCACAAGGCCAGACCACTATCCAAAAGATTCAGAGAAGAGATAAAAGCACTAAAAAGAAAGAGAAAAAAAGAGCTAAAGATGTAGATACATTCTTCTTTAGATCCCAACAAAAAAGAGTATTGTAGTTCACTCTCAAAATAACCTAGGTCAAAAATTCCCTTCAACGCACAACTTCTCAATTTTCGTCTTATATGTCTACTCTACGTCACTATCTTCACCATAGATTTCACAAACGTCACTATCTTCACCATAGATTTCACAAAAAGAGAATTCTCAGAGTGTAAGAACTAGAGAGCACATATGGCATAGGATCCTGTTGCAGATAGTTATACGGATTCTTCTTTTGACCGAGTACCCTGTTAAATACTTGACACTTCAGCATTGGCACAGACTCAATTTTAGACCAAAAAAGTTGCAAATTCTCATAAATTAACCAAATTCGATACCACAACACTTACCCGTGTCCGAACTACTACTCGAATCCGAGTAACATAGGCATAAAACCCAAACACTAGAGCAATAGATAAATCAAGTAACATCAGCTTTTGCAAAATTCCAACCAGAATAGAGGCAAACAAACATTTCCAAGTGAACCAAAACCATTCTTTTTATAATCATTTTCCGGGATCTGAAATCTAAACTCGCAACACCCTCTTTCAGCCCAGAAAATCAGAAGCTTGCAAACACAACCTTAGTTATTCCCAATTTTACACAAGTCTTAAGCACATGTCCGAGTATCTGAACCAAGTCATACGTTGAACTTGGATCCAAGTCCAGATGTCAAACAAGACCAATTATGAAAAATTATACATGAAGTTCGCCATATATATGAAGTGTTTAGTGTACATAGCCATATATTGTCAATAACCCAACATAAGGATGAGATGAAGGTTGTAAGTTTGGGGGACAAAAAAGTTGCAATTGTTAATGCATCAGAGCCACAAAAGTGGCATGAACTAATTGAACATTTCGCTAAACAACCATCATAGAGGAATTAACAAAACGGAAAACATCCAGTCTATAAATGTAAATCACAAGTGTCGAAACATGCTTATTAAGTTATGCTTGAAAAAACAATTTAATCCCTTAACTTGTCGATAAATATAACAATCGTAATTTCTAAGTATTTCTGGGATCAAAATATGAGTTTAGAGTCTCCTTGTACATTGTTTTCAATAACATAGATATGCATATTGGCTTACAAATTGTAATAGCTAAGAGTCAATAACAAAACAATCTATTATGAGTTTAGAGTCTCCTTGTACATTGTTTTCAATAACATACATATGCATAATGGCTATATAATTATAATAGCTAAGACAATAACAAAACTATCTATCAAGAAATGTTGCAAGCGATTCAGATACGCATGTTTACCGAAAGAAGTGAAATTTGAAAACTTCCTTTTCAGAAAATAAATAAACGTGAAAGGCCATGCACAATTCTTTTGGAGACGGTGTCATGGTTTACGGAAGTTGTGTACTTGCACTTGTGTCCAAGCTTCTTGCAAATTTTGAGCCAATGGATAGAGGTAAAATTGTTTTCTTGTCTATAAATATTTTTAAAAATTTTAACATTTTTTACAAATTTCAAACAAGAATTGTTACCATATCTATAAATATATTAGTTATACTATATCTTCAAATATGTGATTGATTTTATTGATATTTGTTAAAGGGACAGAAAAACTACAAATTTCAAAATACTTTCACCATGGTAGGAAGTTTAACCCTATATGTTATATTTTAGCAATAGACTTTTTTTATAGATTATCATGTACGACTTTCAAATTAATATTTTAGTATTATTTGATACCCATCTATAGGTAACTATTTGTTTTTTAACGATATTTCGACCATGGCTCGCGGAAAATACTAGTTCAACCCTATATAAAACAACAATAAATAGGATGGAAAGGAGTTAAAGAATATTATAATTTACTCCATTACGGCATCACCATCCAAAAGCCAAGGAGCAATTACATTTGACTTCTTCAAAATGGACACAAGGTCAAAGAAGCAATTGATGATATATGTTAGAATCAATTATAATTGTTTGAGCCCTTCCAATTTATATGCAGGAACAGATGTTTGTCCCAAAAACTGGGACAAAATTTGCTACTTCCTCCGTTTCCTTTTAGATGTTACACTTTTAACATCACGGACTCCTAGACAATTTTTGGAGAGGAGAGAGATACAGAAAGAAAACAAAAGGGTCCCATGTGATAAGAGAGAGATAGAGAGAAATTATTACCCAAAATGAAAGTGTAACATCTAATTTGAAACTTCTTAAAATAGAAAGTGTAACATTTAATTTGAAGCGGAGGAAGTATTTGCTTTTGAATAATTTTACAATAAAGTTGCTTTTTTTGAGTGCAAAGCCGCATATGATACAAGCTCCAAACATTATCCGCACGAAAAGTAAATAAAATCATTCACAGGTGGTACAGCTTTAGATTTTCTGTATTAAGTGACTTCAACATGAGCAACTCAACTAAACAGCTAGATCTATGATCTATCCTGAAATTCTAAAAACAGAGATGACAAGTTGGTAACATGGTTTTCCAAAACCAACCCAGTAAAAAAGAAGGTTACTATACTCATGTGTCTTGATTAGCTCTACAGAGAGTAGATCTATGTTCGATAATGAAGAATTGTCATTCCAAACTCAATTCAGGCCAATAACTAGAAATATCACAGAGTCCATATAATTAAAATTTTGTTGTTTAGCTCAACAAACAGCATAATAAATACCTAGAGCATTTACATAGACTCCCATGCTCTTTGGTTTCCTTTTAAATGGAGTTTCCCTAACCTAGTAATTTGTATTTATGTGGGCGATTCACTCTATCAATACTCTGCTAGGGATAAAAGAAAGACACACAACCCCTAGGAAGAAAGAGGACACCACATTTTGGAGAAACTCAACCATGTTTCAGAGACACATAACCCCTTAGAAGAAGGTATTAAGAAGAAAAGGGATACTAAAAAGAAAGCATTTCTCTCAAAAAGCGCTCTGATTCCTAATATACTGCTAATACCAAAAAAAACAAAGGCAATGTATCCAATTGGCCACGTGGCACTCCTTTCAAGCTCTGACATGATGCGATATCATCTCTAACATGACATTTTTGGGTAATCTTGTGTTACACAAACAAAATATAGAGACTTCGTAAGATGTCTAGAACCTTAGACCTCTTACTCTACATGTAATTAATCAACCACCAAGCTAAAGATTCTATTTGTAGAACAGCAAGGCTAGGTAATAAAAGTCTATAACCATCTGCCTTAGTACAAAAATAATAAATCAAAATGTGGGCAAGAGAAACATGATAGCAGCAAGTCATTTTTCAAAAACCAAAAGAAGGAAATTTTTCATCGACAATCATCAACTATGACATGGCACCTCATTGGAAAATCTCCTTCTACTCAAAATAAGCAAAATCAGTAAGTAGGGACCCTCAAACCGCATCCTCCGACATTAGCTGGCATCACAATACCACCAAGCTACAACTTCAATAATAACAGAATTTCAAACTGTCACTACACATTGCATCTCCCAATTTATGTAAAATAAAGTATGTATACCTTTTACCACCACTTCAATAACACACAACTACTGACAATAAAGTCACAATAAAGTAACAACATAAAGCTCATGAATTTTAGAACTTCACTGGTGAACTTTTTTCTAATAACAATCCATGATATAACACAATTGTACATCAGCTTAGTCACTCATATAAAAAAGCTATGTAATAATAAGTGACAAAAATCATTGTAAAAATAGATTTTGCAGTATTTCATAAACCAACCTAATACTTTTTTTTTGCTACAAAACTTAACCTAGAAATATCAACTTTCAAACTGATGTATAATTTATAGTTTCAGTCTATTAAATAACTATAGACTTAGAAATCCAAATTTTTGGCTAATCAAGCAAACTACTATAATAGTTAGTTTACTACTTGTCGGTTAATCTAAAGAAATTACGTGTTCAATAACTTCAATTATAACTCAAATAAATAAATAAATATATATAGTCCATCAAATAGAATTGGTAATATCAAATTACATTCAACTACTTTTAATCCAACACTATCTTATATTTCACTTTAACTACATCAAACAACCCCAGACACAGACCAAGCCAATCATTAGTTCTCTATGCATTTTCCATGCATCTCTGAGGCAGTATTAGTCCCACGTGGCAATACCGCAATAAGAGAGTTACACCAAAGCTGTTAGCATAATGTAACTAGGGAGGTTCAATCATACTTTTTTTCCTTCTATTGTCGTACTTGCCGACATTAGGCTATCTATTTTGGTTTTTCTAGAGCAGCCAGCCAGCGCACCTGTATAACACCCTATCTAACATGAAGTACAAGAGTTTGGAAACCATTAAAGTAAGAAAAAACAAGGAAACTTTGTATTGGGCTGACAACTCGAAAACACTGACATCTTCAGCATAATCTCTTCATTTGCAAGTCTTATTACCCATTAAAAGTATTTGCTTCGCAGGATAGAGTAGCCATAACCTCCAAACCATGAATTCATCATACTCAACTGAATTCAAATTCATCAAATTGACCAACTTTCTGATTCTAAATGTTTTTCTTAGTACATCAAAAATGACAACAATCCACACATCAAATCCAATTCACAAAAACCTTTCTACTAGTACATCAAAATCACAGCAAATGAGAGACCGCGAAAATATACAGAATGCAAAAATGAACAAAAATCATGAAGAAGCAAACAAACGTATCATGATACTAACCTCAGAGAACTGCGAAATGAGCTGGGCCCAGGCAGGCTGCTCACTCTTAATATTCTTCTTCAGGCGTTGCCTCTTCAACGCCGACTTCGTATCTTTCTCATCTACCACAGCATCCTCTAAAGCCACTAACAAACAAAGAAATTGTAAATTCAGCCCAAGAAACCAATTGATTAATGAAAAATAAAACATGCAAATGAAAGAAATTACTCACCTTTAGCTTCAACAGAGGGAAATTTATCAGGAAAGTTCAAATCTGAGGGTTTAATCGAATCGGTAGGCGGCAAATCAGCGGATCCAACCTCAGGAAGATCTCGAGATTCCGAATCCAACTGATTAGCTACCACAGCTTCAAATGGTTGTTGCGAAACCGATTTCTCCTCCGTTGAGGACGAAGCCTCCGATTCCTTTACCAAATTCAACAATCAAATCAATTAAATCATCAACAAATCCAAGAAATCTCGAATCAAAATCATCTACTTCCGCCAAAGATTACACAAAACGGAAACCCTAACTTTAAAGAAACGCAACCTTGGAACGTTTGGAGGCAGGAAGAGGAGAATCAAGAGGACGTTTCGAAGAAGAACTACTTCGCCGAGTTTCCACCATAGCTACGAAAAAATAAAGCTTTCTCTCTCCTCAACTCCTTCTCGATCTGAACGTAGTTTCGCAGGGAGAGAGATTTAGAGAGATAAACAGATGGCGATTTAGGAGAGAGAAAAACGGACAGGAAGATCAGTTGAAGAGCTTCTTATGCGTTCTTCTTAGGTGAGGTTTTTTTATTCTTACTTCAATGATCAGTGGCGGGCCGGGCCGCCCAAAAAATATACACTACTTGGACCGGGCCAACTTTTTTAGACCAAAGTTTGCTTTTAGGGCTAAAACAACGCCCTTTTTGGACCAAAATTTGATAAAAAAGTTCTTTTTAGATTGCTCAATTCGTCTCAACAAGAAAATCGGATCAGACCAGAGCCATGCCCAAGCCCATGCATTTTTCGGACCGCGCCGGACTCGCAGGTCGAGCTTATTTTAATCCATTCTACCTCATGTCATAATATGTGAAGAATTGTTGTACTTGGAAACGTTTGTAAATATTTAATATATACTACCTCTGTTTTTATTTAATTGCAACATTTATTTTTTTGCACAAACTTTAAAAAATGAGAAAAGAGAGTATAATTGACTCACTTGCCCCTGCCACTAGTACTGTAATTAAATGGGGAGAGTAGGTGAAGTAAAGGTAATATAGTCAAATTATTCCAAAAGCAAACCTGAAAAGGAAAATATTGCAACTAATAAAAAACACCTAAAAATAGAAATTGTTGCAACTAAATAAAAATAGAGGTAGTATAGGAATCGACATAAAGTAGAAAAATCGAAAAATGGGCTGGAGTAACATTATTTGTTGGAATTGTTCTACTTTCTTCCATTATCATAGAAGATTTGAATTTAATACTGGAGAAAAGGAATTTATGTTACTCCATATTATTGCTTCTAATTTTTCGTTTAATTCGGTCAGAATATATGGTTTAGCACATCATTGGAGGAAAAATGTTTGTTTTTAGTGAATGAATTGTTTAAAAACTCTTTCTTTTTTTCCTAATCTACGCATTGAAATTTTTACGTTTGTCTATGCAGAATTTTAACCATTTATATTGTTAATTTATTTAAAATTAAAATTTTTTTTTGAGAAAGGTTGATACTTATAAAAATTACCATATGTAAAGGCTCTAGCAATTCAATTAGTTGGGCACATTCTTGGGATGTTAATGTTAACCTTATCTTTAACCATTTTAGATGATCGTTATCAATAAGATGGTCACTGATGACAAATAAAAAAAAGTTTCAAATATGAAACAAGAAACACTAAATATGACGTGAAGATTTAATATAAATTAACATTAAAACAAAAAGTTTGACACCTTCCTTTTGGATACATACATATTTTTTGAGCGACATTTAATTAGTGGCTGACTTTTAAATTTTAAATTATAAACCATATTTGTATCTTTATTACTATATAAATTAACCATATTCGTATTTTTATTACTGAGTCATATAGCAATTTTATCTGGTTGATTTTTCGTCAGACTAATAATTGGTTTACTCTTTCAGATATCATTAGATGACAACTAGTAATAAAGGGTATAAAGATACCTTCATATTAGTGTGATGCTAAAACTAGAGGGAAAAGATGAAGTTCTGTTACAAAAGGGTTGTAGTTAATGCAAAAACTGCAACCATTAAATTAAGGGTTGCAATTAGCCCAAAATACGCAGCGACGCAACCCTTTAGTAACAAAGATTGCGGTTTTAGGGCTAATCGCGACCTTTGAGAAGTTTACATTATGATTTTATGGTTTGTGTCATTCGTTTCATTGTTATTATGTGACTTCCTTTAAATCTCTATTATATAAGGGAAAGGGGGAGCGATGGTTTCCTCTTTTGAAATGCCTATTTTACCCCCCTTTCCTTTCTAAATTACAAAAGGAATGTCAAAATCAAAATCGACACTCAAAGAAAACTACCAAAAATTAATTTACAACTCTCACTCACAAATCATTCACAAATCACTTAAAAGAAGAAACTTTATAAATCACTCATACAATTGACAAAATCACGTTATAAAAATCACGCAAATCACTCAAATAATCAGGAAACTTTATTAAAATTTAGAATCGACATACAAACTAAAACTAATAATATAAACGTCAATACATACAAAAACATATACAAAAATTTACTTACAAATCACTATTCTCAAGAACCATTCATAATTAATGGTGAGTCATGATAAAAAAAAATAGAGGTGTATTTGTAGTGAGATCAGAATTTAAAAGTTAGACAAGGAAAAAAATTATTTACTTTTTTATAGTGTTTCCTATATATAATGAAACTTTTTTATAGTGTACATATATTTGGACCTATATTTTTTTATTATATAATAGCGATTAATTATCAAGGTAAAAAGGTTTATGTAAAATATCATTTAAGAATTAAAGTACAACATATCTCTATTATATAAGGGAAGGGGGGAGCTATGGTGTCCCCGAATGAAGAGATTATGTTATTCTCTTCCCATTCTAAATTACAAATTCACTTACAAATCAAAGGGGGCTTCAAACAAAAATACCAAAAATATATTTATAACAATCACTCACAAGTCAACTAAAATCATAAAATTGCATCATTTACGTAATGCAAATCACTAAAAATGAGGAAGCTTTACAAAAACTTAAAAATTCACTTACAAACTACAACCTATGAAAAATTGACTTGAAATCAAAGTGTCCACTTTCTTTACAATTTATGAAGTACTGTACTTAATTCAAAAATCAACTAAAAAATTATAATATTAAAAATCATAAATAAATTCAATAAAAATTTCTATTTTGTTCATATAATTTAACTTTGAAAAGTAAAAAAAAAAAAGAATGGTGAGAGACTTAAGTGACAGAAACTAAACCAATCAAAATTTGCAACTAAAACAACTATACTTCGTATGTCTAATGTTCAAATTTTAACTCTTATGCCGAAGAAACTCGAGTTTATGTTTCGGAAAAAATCCAAGCACGCATCGCGTGCAAAAAATTCTAGTATGTAATAAAGCGATAAATACCCCATGTACATATATACAAGAGGAAATTTTCGGGAAAATTGAGAGCTCTACGTAGGATTGTCATGTCATTTAGTTTTATTTAATTTTTTATAAAAAAAATAGTGTTATACATAGATATAAATACATATAAGAAGTTTTAGATAAGGAAAATTAGAATTTGATTTTGAATAAACAACCTAAATTATCATACTATGTATAGTAAAGATAACTTTTGCTACATAATTCGGATATTATAATTTTTATATCATTGGAGAGTGCTCGGAATATGTTTCGAAATAAAATCCATTTATAATATATTTTAAAATCATATAAAAATATATTTATAGAGAAAGTTATCTAAGCATGCCATGTCATTATATTTAATATTAAAAATAGAGTTCTAAATTAATATAAATACATATGAGGAGTTTCAGAATGAAAAAATAAGAGTTTGTTTTTTAATATACAACCTTAATTCTTACACTATGTAAATTGAATATAACATCATATCATATCATATCATATAACTAATATATAAAATAGAATACAAAAGTCAGCTCACGAAGTCAAGACATTTGGCGTCTTCATTGGAAAGTAAAGATAACTTTAGGTCGTTGGTAGGGTAATTAGCCTCATAAGGTTTCAACTGACGCGACGCATACGCGGTTACCTTCCCATTATGTTGTAACACACATCCCAAACCATTTTTTGAAGCATCACTATACACCTCAAATAATCCCTCTTTTTATCAAGTAGGGTCAAAACAGGTGCGGAGGTTAAACGTTCCTTCAAAATCTGAAAGACTTCTTCACATTTTTCACTCCACTCAAATTTTGAATCTTTCTTCATCAAATTGATCATTGGCCTCACTATCTTCGAGAAATCTTTCACATATCTCCTATAATAGCCAGGTAGACCTAAGAAACTTCTAATATCTGACACATCCTTTGGAGTTGGCCATTCACTCACAGCTTGAATCATAGCAGGATCTACACAGACTCCTTTCTTAGACACATACTGACCCAAAAATGCTACTTTTTCCAAACGGAACTCACACTTAGAGAACTTGACATATAATTGATTCTTCCTAAGCGCTTTTAATATAATCCTCAAGTGTTCATCGTGCTCTACTTCATTCCTCGAATATATCAGAATATCATCAATGAATACCACCACGAACTTGTCTAAAAACTCATTGAAAATCCTATTCATCAAAACCATAAATATGGCAGGAACATTAGTTGACCCAAACGACATTACAGTGAACTCATAATGACCATAACGCGTTCTAAATGCAGTCTTAGGTACATCCTTATCAGCTACCCTAAATTGGTGATACCCCGAACGCAAATCAATCTACGAGAACACACTCGCTTCATTTAATTGGTCGAATAGATCATGTATTCTATGCAAATGATTACATTGTTTAGTTCCCTATAGTCGATACATAACCTCATACTCCTATACTAAATCGTCACAAACAATACAGGAGCTCCCCAAGGTGATGCACTAAGCCTAATATAACCATTATCCAATAATTCTTGCAATTGCATCTTCAACTCACTCATCTCAGGTGGTGCCATTCTATAAGGTGCCTTAGATATAGGTGCAGTTCCAGAAACTAAGTCTATGGTGAACTCAACCGCTCTGCAGGCGGCATACCCGAAATCTTACTCGGAAATACATCCACAAACTCATTTGCAATTGGAACATCCTCAATATTCACCCTAACTTCTTTGCTCACATCCTGCACACTACAGAAAAATAGCTCACACCCCTTCTTCATCAATTTCCTCACTTGCATTACAGAAATAACCCCAAAGTTCTTAGGCTTCCCAAAACGTCTATAGAAGGTCAATTTTCCCAAAGGATTTCTTAAAACTACTTTTTGAACTTCACAGTCTATCTTGGCCTTGTGGAAACTTAACCAGTTCATCCCAAGAATAACATCTAGGTCTCCCAAATTGAACTCTATTAAATCAGACAGAAATACACGGTCTCCTTTCTTCAGAGGCAAGTTTTTAAATAATTTGGTACACCTTATGATCTCTCCAGTAGCTATACTAATAGGCAAGTCAATTACTTCAAAATCTACTAACCCCAGACTCTTAAGGACAGATGACGATACAAAAGAATAAGTCGCCCCCGAATCAAACAACGTTTTAACAAGAATGGAGTTAATAGAAAAAGTACTAGAAATTACATCGGCAAATCTTTCAGCTTCATTGCGACTCATCAAGTACAATTTACGTGGAGCTTTATTCTGGTTGAGGTTCTCACTAGCAGGCTTACTGAAGTTCCCCTAGTTGTTCTGCGACTCTACATGCTTAGAACCTTGATTTTGCAACTGGTCGAACCCCGATCTGACCTGGTTACCACTCTTATTGTCATTTTGCTCCTTCTTTTGCTGGCAAAACACTCATACTCCCTATGGCCCTTCTTCTGGCAGTAGTTATAGGTTACTAGGTCTCCCTTACAGTCTCTATCAGGGTGGTTATTACTGCACTTCTTATTGTTACTGTCCTGGTTATTCTTCCCTTGGAAATTTCATTCCCATTTGTTCCTTTTGAAGTTCCCTTGATTTCCCCCAGCATTGAAATCCTTCCTTTTCTCATCTACCACAACATTATTTTTGTCCCGCCTCAACTGAAGTCCATAAATGTGGGCGGCTCTTCCATACACAATAATATCTAGAGATGTAAAAGTCTCACCCCCTAATCCGAGCTGTATCTCCTCACTCCTCAGTCATACCTTGCTCAAACATCTGAGCCTTTAACTCCTCAGTAGCTACTACCTCAGGTGCAAACTTCGACAGTGCTATGAACTTGCTCTAGTATTCAGAGATGGTCATACTACCCATTATAAGGTTGATGAACTCCTAGGCCTTCTGTTTCCTCATAAATGTAGGGTAAAACTTCCCCGTTAAGGTAATAACAAAAGCATCCCAAGTGAAACCTTCCACAACACTCAGTCTAGCTCCATTTTCTTTCCGCCACAAGTTAACCTCATCTTTAAGGTACAACAAGCATGATCCACTCTCATGCCCTCAGGACACTTCACAGCCCCAAAGATATTCTCGAACTCTCTAATCCAGTTCTCTGGAAAGGTAGAATCATCTTGCCGCTTAAAGTATGGTGGCTTAACCTTAGCTAATCTCTCAAACATGTCCCCAGCAGAATCAGGACACTCATCTCTTTCCTGAGTCATTTTCTCCGCCAAGAGGCGAATAGCAGCACCTAAGTTATTATTGTTGTAAGCCATTCTACTGCGCGACCTAAAATTAATGTAAATCTGCTTTAGGTTTCAATATATAACTTACATGTCATTCTCTAGGAAGGCAATATTCGATTTGATCTAATAAGATCACATCAACAAATAATTTCTCAAGCAATCACAAATACACCACAGAATATTCCTTAGCAACCACATAATCATTTATGAGGAAATATTCACATCAAATATACACGTACACTAGTAGAATAAATGCTATTTGTTGCGGTGGTATTGCTGCGGTTTTACTCATACGCAGCAATATATCACGAAAAAAAAGGAAAATATAAAATAGACATATTGCTGCGATTTCGACTAGAAACCGCAACAATATATGTCAACATGAAAATGTTCAAATTTAAGTTGACTTTTTGACCAACTCTATTGCTGCGGTTTTCAGTGAGAATCGCAGCAATATATTAAAATATTAGTTTTTTATTAATATTTCAACCTATTGCTAAGGTTCCTATTAAAAATCGCAGCAATAGGCGTTTTTAAAATGAAACACACGGCCCAATTAGGGTTTATTGCTTATTCCTCCTAACACTCCCAGCCGTTTATTTTAAACCCTCTCCTCACTCTCCCTCCCATTTCCTCCTCTAAAAAAAATGACGATCTCTCTTCTCACTTTCTCTCCTCACTTTCTCTCTCCTCTCTCTCTCCTCTCATCCTCATCGACGACATATCTCCGTCGCCCACCAAAATCCGAACGTTTCGCGTTTTCTTTTCTGCGGTGGTCGTCTAGTTTAGATGTGGCACATCTACTGCGGTGGTCTTCTCGCCGCGTCGCACGTCTACAGAAGTCTTCTCGCCACGTCGTTGCACATCTTCTCGCCGGGTCGTCGCACGTCTTCTCGCCGCGTCGTCGCACGTCTTCTTGTTGCTAACAATAGGGTTCTAACGTGCAGTTTAGATGTCGCACATTTTATTGATTCACCGATGGCGAGATGAATGGAGGTTGTTGTTGAACGTGAACATGAACTGAGATCTTTGCTTGTGTTTTTTTTTCTTTTTTTTTTCGTTTTTGTTTTTTTTTTAACCTTTTTTATCGTTTTGGGATTTTTTTTTATTTTCAGTTTTTATTTTTTAGTATTATTTGTTTTTATTAGTCATTTACTTGTAATTGTTTTTTTAATTTTGCGTTTCTATTTTATATTTTATTCTTTTGTAATATTGATGTAATTAGATTTTTCATCTTTATATATTAATGAACATTTTATCTTCAGTTTGTCTGTGAAATTAATGGATAGTGAATATGTTAGTTTTTTGGTTTTAATATTTCAAATTTAATTGGCAAATACAATTTTTTTTTTCTGTACCAGGTTATATTGCTGCGGTTTTGGGCTAAAAACCGCAGCAATATACTGAATTTTTCCTGATAAAAAATTATAATATTGCTGTGGTTTGGGCTAAAAACCGCAGCAATATTTGTAGATATTGCTGCGGTTTTAAACCGCAGCAATATAATTAATACCTATTGCTACCCTCTTAATTGCTGCGCGCCCAAAACCACAGCAATAGGGCACTTTTTGACCGCATCAAATAGCATTTATTCTACTAGTGGTAGAGAGCAACAAATAGGAATTTAATCACATAGTAAAATAAAATAATAAAAATATTCCCAATCACGTGCCAATAATAAATTCTTGCTCACTTGAAAAAATAAATATTTAACTTTATTTCTCCAAAAGGATGTTTATAATAATTGCTTTAACCATAACATTATATTTTCTAAAAAACAAAAGTACTATAAAATAAATTTAATAATTGTTGGCCAACTATCCAACATTATTTCTAAACATAAATACATAATAAATTATCTAAGGTGAAACATTATCAGTCTTGTCCTTAGATTCCTTGTACAACTCTGACAAGAATATCTCATCTTCAAACTCATCTACGTCATTAGTGTTATAATAGACCTATATTTTAGGTCTCGTGGATCTTCGTTTAGGTTGAGGCTCGTCCTCCTCTGACTCCGGATCACTCTCAGATCTGAAGGCAGCATGGTATATGTTACTTTTGGTCTATCCTCTAGCACAGTCAAACTCTAAGATAACCTCGTCATCACTATCCATTCCTACTCTTAGCACATTACGCATAATATACTCTAGGCTGGTGTATGTAGTTATTATTGACATGCTCATCATACTTTCCATCACCTTCATCATCACTTTATTACAATGGGGTTCTGAGAGCTTCCTACTCTATTATCTTGTTTGACAGACGTGGAGGGATCTACAACAAATAAACATACTTCCAATAAATATTTGGTCTCTCCCTTGACGTAATTCCCAACAATAAACAATAAGTAAATAACATCAACAATATATGCACAAGAATATAAACAGTTAGTAGGGAAGAAAAATATAATTATGCTGAACTAACTATTTAATGCAGACATATAATATTTCAATCCTATATGCCCAACCTATATTACCCATCTCTCACAACACAATGAAGTAAATAAAATAACTAGAAGTATTAAAATAATGGATAACAATATTTATAATTTTCGAGTAAATAATCAATAAATAAAATAAATGAAAAACGTCGAACCTAAAAAAAAATTCAGAAAAAATTTCGAACAATAAAAAAAATTCGAGACCTATATGTTTCGAATAAAAAAAAATTCAAATGCTAATTTGTGAATAATAACGTGTTTCAAAGATTACTTTAGACACAACGAATAAGTAGGAGCTCAATTCTAAGAAATTCATTTTAAGTAACTAGCTAGTTAGGCGCCTGGAATTTTAAAATAAACCTAAAGCTCCCATATACCACTTTGTAACACCTCGATAATTCTCTCTTTTCCAAAATACCTTTTCAATATAAAATAATAGAGAATCATCAAAGCATTATCGTTTGTGTGATAACGTATCGACTTATTCATAATTTTGTAGCGGAAAACATATAACTAAGTTTAGAATTGAAATTTAATAAATAACCAAGTTAACTTTAAACCAACCAACAACGTTAATTTTAACTTCACACCAAACAAATATAAAATGTATCAACTAAAGTACGATAAATGTAACACCCTCGCCGACCCGAGCCCTTCCTTATTCGATAAAACTCGGGTTTTGGGGGAAAATAAATCCACGAGGGTTCGACTTGACGGGTGGTGCTACCGCCGCAATTATCTCCTTGGAAATAAATGCAAGGCTGGGTTACAACACACCAACTCAAATTCATTAATCATTACAACTAAGTAAATTGTTCATTAAACATTACTAATTAATAAAGTGTTTAGAGTTCCAACGGAAGCTAATCATATGCTAAGTGGATGACAACGCTAAATGTTCTCCCTTTTCTTTCCCCCGATCGATCACCAACCTGCACAAATACATTGAAAAGAGACAAGAGAGACAAGCTCCCAAAAATTAGAAAAACTGAGTAATTCCAACTCCATCCCGTAAAATACTTAAGTTTGAAAATACTTTGTAAAGTAGTAAGTTAATAGTTTGGAAGTCATAGCACATATATACACATATATATACACCGAATAATCTTCATTAATTCAATTAATCCAGTTATTCAAGGAGAGGAAAGAGAGCGCCAGTAAGCCGGGGTCAATCCCTTGTAACCACTTACTTCAACATAGTAGGCCGGGGCAACCCCCTGTAACCACCTACTTGTAGGCCGGGGAAACCCCCTGTAACCACCTACGAAAAATCATAATGGCCATAATAACAGAGTCCCTAGTGTGCACACTCCTTCTACTTGGATCACAACAAGATAGAAGGAAGACAATAGCAGAATAATTAGCATAGTAACCAGAGAACCTGTAAGGGGCTGCTGAACCACTCATACAGGGCAACCTGTTCATCATTTCCCTCCGATATTTCACTTTACGTGATTAACATATTTTAATTCACGTCATCACATAAATCACGTACACATTTACGTCATCTTGTTTAGTCCAGTGTGAATATATTCAATCCATTATGAACTCAATCCATCATAGCGATTTCAATAAATCATTTCATATTCACAATCATCGCTTGAGTTCATTTATCACTTAAGATTCATAATCATTCGTAATCACAAGTTCTTACCAATTCCAACTTTCATAAAGCCTCAATAACAATAATAATAATAATAATAATAATGATAATAATAATAATGATAATAATAATAATAATAATAATAATAATAATCATAATAATAATCATAATTATATAATAATAATCATAACAATATTAAATGACATTAAGTGATATTAATAACGTTATAATAACCATTGTTGTCATATCGTACATCGTCCATCGTCATTATTCATAATTCATAATCGAAATCCATAGTCGTTGTCCATTTTGTTATTCGTATTCATAATCCGCATTAAATCGATAATTCATAAATATAGTCCATACTTATAAATTTTATAAGCACATAATCACGTAACCAATTCGTTTTACGCTAACTGGATCTATGTTTAGATGGACATCAGAGATTACCTTGTGACGCGTGTCCAAAGTTAAATTCACGAACTTATTGCGCTCCTGGTATTCCTCGTCTACGAAATCGGAGCCTACAATAAATGTTAACGAGATCTAAGTTAGTTCCTAAATAACCCCGTTTTTATAAAATATACGATTTAAATAATCCAAATAACTTAAAGAAATTCTTTATTATTTTAAGCGAGTTTGTGAATCAAAGTTTACGATTTCATATTATTTTAGAAATCGTTTTAAGTACTCACAAATTATTTAAACTCAACTTTCATTAACTGAAACAATCATTTTAAATATGAAAAACTAACTTTATTTTACTCGTTATTTCGTTTTAGGAAAATCAGAAAACTTTTATCAAGTTTATAAAAGATTAACTTAAACTAAAATGTAGTAACTTTATTAGAGTAATTAATTTAGGAAGGTTATTGAGTTTTGGCTTAAAAGGGAAAGTAAACAAAATAAACAATTAAAACTCAAAATAAACAAAGGAAAAAGAAAAGGAGGTTTTAAAACTTTGAGTTTCTCATAGAAGCTGATGAAGAACGACAGAAGAGGAGGGAGAAAACAGAGGAGGCAAAGCAGGGGAGAGGCGAAGGAAATCGGTGGTGGTGTGGCGGTTCGCCGGCGAAGCTCAGAGGCCGCGAAAAAGAAGGAGGCTGGGTTCGAGAGTGGTGGTGGTTCGCGCAGGTTGCGAGGTCAGAGGGTCGAAAGGGGACAGCAGGGGTGCGAAGGGGTGCCGCGAAGGGGAAGGAAGGGCTAGCGTTTGCCGCGGTGGTTGTGGCACGACTCAGTGTTTCAGGTTGTTCGAGTGGCGATGGTGGTGGTAGTGGTTTCCGGCGAGAAAAGAAACAGAGGAGTTTTGAAATGGTGGATTGAAACTTGTGTTTTTAAATTTTTAAATAAAAATCAGAAATTAAGGAGGAAAAGAGAGGAATTGAAGCAACCTTTTGAGTTGTTTTGCTTGGGAAATTTGATGCGAATGAATCGGTTTTTATAAAGAAGATTTGGACAGAAAATCCAATGGAGGATGAGTTTAGTTTTCTTGAAAAACTTGCCCCTAAACTCAATTATTTCTGACAAAGTTGGAGGATTTCAGTTTGCAAAGCGAATCAGACGAAGGAGAAGGGAGAGGAGGAAGGTGTTGAGTTTCTTGGTTCTTGAGCCGAACTAGACGAAGGAGAAGGAGGGAGATGATGAAGATGAATCACGCTTCATCTTTTTTTTTTTTTTCCCTTTTTCTTTTTCTTTTACAAGGCATATGGTTTATGGTCTTGGACTTGAATTTGGGCTTTGGATGGATGGACAATTAGTACAAAGATATCCACAAACAAATTTAAGGAGTTTTGTTTTTTGAAGGGAAACGGTGAAACATTTTATTAACTCATATCCATCTCCGCCAAAGCTAACACACCTTGCGGAAAAGAACCAACAAACAACTGTTCAAAACCATTATCTGGATTACATCTAACAACTAAATGAGCCACCGTGTTCCCACCCTTTTTAACATGAGAAATGGAGAAAGAAGAGAAATCAACACCTAACATAAGAACATCTTCATATAAGAGCTCAATGGGGGACCGACCAAACTTCTTCGAATCAACCGCTTTTGCCAAGTTCAAAGCATCAGTTTCGAGTTCTACATGTGGGTATGCCAAATCTTGTGCCACTTTGAGCTCGAAAATGGCCGCTTGAGCTTCGGCCATAGCGGCAGGCCATCGAGCTTGGCATCTTCGCACAGCTACTGCTAGCACCACTCCCCCACAATCCCGCAATACCACCCCCAACCCAACACCCACACCATCCATCACAGCCGCATCAATATTGATGCGAATCCTCCCTGCTCGAGGCGACACCCATTGAGGTCGAGACAACACCGACGTCGTACCACCCGAGTGAACCACCACAGCACTAGCATACTCCTTAAAATCCAGCACCAAACGCATAAAGCCCAACACACCTACCTCCTTATTACGCCATGGTTCCTCGTGCACTACCGAATTACGATAAGTCCAAGCTGCCCACGCACGCCCAACAAAGGCCAGTAAATCCGAGCATGATAAGTGTGAATGCATCCACATGAACAGATCAATGAAGGATGTTGATGGCACGTCTCGAAGATGTTGCGAAAATGGTGAGGAATCCCAAATAGACGCCACAATAGAGCAATTGAAAATTGCATGAATAATAGAGTCGTCTTGACCCACACAATGACTACACGACCCGTCCTACACAATATGTCTATCTCGCAGCCTTCCTCTTGTGGCCAAAGCACCCATACATGCATGCCATACAGAATGACTCAGTTATGGGGGACCTCCTAAGCGCCATATAATTTGCCATGTCTCAGCATGCTGCCCGCCAAACCAGTTTGCCCAACTCCGAATGTGACCCAACCTACCAAGCCAATATCCCGATTTTGTAGAATATAAGCCATCCTTTGTCGGCCACCAGTATTGGACATCTTTTGGGTGTCGTGTGCTCACCGGAATGTCATGAATCACAGCCGCATCCGCTTCTGTGAAGTAGGACACTAGCGCCACCTCATTCCAGCCATTATTCTCATCAAATAAATCGGCCACTCTAAGATCCGCTGGGCTCTCCAAATTTGGTGTCGGCACCAACATTGATGAATCCCCCGGCATCCACGCAGAATCCCATACTCGAATACACGCTCCATCTCCCACTCTCCACTTCAACCCTTCTAATAGGAGGGACTTTGCACCCCATATGCTGCGCCAAATATAACTAGGGTCATAGCCTCGCCGTGCCTCCACAAACGTATCATTTTTGTATAGCGAGCCTGTAAAATCACGGAAGCTAAAGAACTTGTATCGCAAATTAATCTCCACCCTTGTTTAGCCAGAAGAGCGTGGTTAAAGACTCTTAAATCTCGAAATCCCATCCCTCCATAAGACTTAGGTAGACACAATTTTTCCCAGCTCACCCAATGCATTTTGCGCTCAGTTCCCTGCGCTCCCCACCAGAAACGGGAACACATAGAATGTGATTCCTCAAAGACACCATCCGGGATACGGAATAAACTTATCATATAAGTCGGAATAGACTGGATGACAGATTTGATCAACACCTCTTTCCCGACGCGGGACAAAAACTTCTCCTTCCAACCTTGCAATTTCTTCCAAACTCTCTCCTTAAGCACCGCAAACACCATCTTTTTTGACATGCCTATCATTGTCGGGAGCCCCAAGTACTTCTCATGTCTTGCAACCTCATGTACTCCAAACATACTACGAATTTCCGCTCTCTTACTCACCTCAACATTTTTACTAAAAGACACTTCAGATTTACTGAAGTTAATTTTCTGCCCAAATGCTCGTTCATACGTACTGAGAATATCAGCCACTACAGAGTATTCCTGAAGTGTAGCTCTAGTAAAAAGAATGCTATCATCTGCAAAAAACAAATGAGATATCCGCGGAGCCGAGCGACAAACCTTAGCTCCATGAATTTTACCATCCGACGCTGCCTTAGCCAATAGAGCAGAAAAGGCTTCTGCACACAGGAGAAAAAGGTACGGGGACAACGGATCTCCTTGCCGAAGTCCCCGCGATGGTATAATATTCCTTGCAATTTTTCCATTCAACTTACAAGAGTAAGAAACAGTAGACAAGCACGACATTATACGCTCAATCCATCCTACACAAAAACCAAGTCTCTCCATAACCTTCTCCAGAAATGTCCACTCCACCCTATCATATGCCTTACTCATGTCAAGCTTAAAGGCCATACTGCCCATCTTCCCTGTATTCTGGCGCTTCATGCTATGAAAAATCTCAAAAGCAACCATAACATTATCAGTTATAAGTCTACTTGGTACAAAAGCACTCTGGTGAACAGAAATAAGGTCCGAAAAAAACGTTTTCATTCGATTTGCCATCATTTTTGCAATCACATTATAGAGAACACTGCATAGACTTATAGGTTGAAAATCCCCCATCTGCGCCGGATGTTGACATTTAGGAATTAAAACAATACACGTCTTGCTCATAGACTCCAACTCCACCCTGCCATTCCACCATCCCCGGACAAAAGCCACAATATCATTACCCACAATGTGCCAAATTTTTTGATAGAATAGAGCGTGCATCCCATCTATACAAGGGGCCTTGTTTGGGTGCATCTGAAACAAGGCACACTAAATTTCCTCCATAGTAGGCTCGGCAGTAAGAGATAGATTCATCTCTTCCGAAACCTTAGAGTATAAACCTGCAAGAGCATCCTCAAAATCCAAGGGAGAAGAAGAAGAGAAAATGTTAGAAAAATAATCATTAATAATGTCTCCACTATCCTCCTCATCAGTCATCACGACCCCATCATTATTTTGCAATTGAGAAATCGAGTTCCTCTCTTTCTTTGACTGGCTTTGTGATGGAAATAAGAAGTATTCTTATCACCATCCCTCATTTCATTCACCCGGGCCCTCGCATACTAATATGTCTCATCCAGTCTATGTAGCTCATCTAACTCCGCAACCAGCTCTTTACATCTCTCAATCATCACACTATCCGGAGCCCGTTTCTGCCACATGACAAGCTCCTCCTCCTTTTTACCGATTTTCTTCTTAATATCTCCAAAGGTTGCCGCAGCCCACATACTCAGCTTCCCAGCACACACTTCAACCCTCTCATCAATTCCCGCCCTAACCGAGCTCTCCCATGCCCCCTTAACCACCTCCTGACACTCGTTATTTGAGAGCCAAAGGGCCTCAAAATGAAAAAGTTTTTTACGCACCGGTCTCCTAGCCGTAACATCCGCAGAAAGAAGGATGGGAGCATGATCCGATCGGTAAATAGGATAGTTCTGGACCCAATGATGAGAAAATAATGAACACCACTCCTCACTTGCGAGAAATCTGTCAAGTCTTTCCCGAACCATCGACCCCTCCTCATTACCTCGACGCCAAGTAAAAGAGCATCCCCTGAAGCCCAAGTCGCGAACGTCACAAAGATCCACCGTCTCCCGAAATGCATCCATAAGCACCTCTCGCCTCGAAGCACCCTCCCTCTTTCTCCGAAGCATGAGGTATTTCATTAAAGTCCCCGAAGAAAAGAATAGGAAGAGAAGTAGTATCCTTCAAAGAGCGCATCAAACTCCAAGTCAAGTGCTTACTCGCTGCATCCACCCACCCATAAATACCAACAGCCACCCACACTGGCACGTCACCCTCGTCACACACTTCTGCTAAGACATGATGAGCAGAAAAAGACTTAACTCTCACATCCAAATCTTGCCACCAGAATCCAATACCTCCTGACAAACCCGCACTACTCAAACAAATCCCATCAGTAAAGCCACATTTTTCTTTCACAAGTTGCAATTTTTTCGAGTCAATCATAGTTTCCATAAGAAAAACTATGTTTGGGCGCTCTCTCCAACACCATGTTTGGAGAGTTTTAACTGTCCTAGGGTTGCCCAACCCCTGGCAGTTCCAACTGAAGGTTTTCATTGTCTTTCGCGGAGTTGGTTCTCGCCAATCTCCGCTACTGTCAGAGAAGTCACTTTCCCGTCAATATTATCATCCAACTTCAATTTCTTACCTCCGGAATCAACATCACACTTCACCACATCAAAGTCGTCCATACTACCCTCCTCCCCCATAGGCTCTTTTCTTTTCCCTCCTTCTATCTTGCTCGTCTGCTTAGACATTGTTATGTTCCCTCGAGCATGTCCCTTACGTGCAATTTTCTTGGGATGTCGCATCGCTATAGCCCTACTCCTAATAGAGAATTTAATAGGAGTCAAATCTTCTCTCTGCCTCAACCCCTCCTCCCCCTTTGGTGAGCATTCCACAGGACCCTGAGTCACGCCCCCCACCATAGCCGAACTAGCCACCTCACAACCTGTTTGACCCTCGAAAACCCCTTCTGCCACAACCTCAACAAATAGCTCCCCCTATTAGCCCTGTTCTCCCCCCGTCTCCTTTGCATTTCCAACCTCCTCCATACGCCCACCCACCTCCACGTTTACCCCTATAGGAAGCACTGGGTTCCCATCCACACAGTTCTCTAGTCGAACCCCCCTCGACTCCACTACCTGTCCTCCAACACTTCCCTGGGAATTTGTATCCGAACTCGCTTCATCCTGCAACTTACTATTCCCCCTCCCTGCATTTGTAACTGGCCCTCTGGTGGAAGAGCTAGCCGTAGTTTTACCCACAAAACTAAGTTTACGTCCCACCATAACTTGTGCTTACTCCTCCAAATACTTGATTCGCCCTTTTCGAGGTGAAGCTTTCAACCACAAGCCCCATCCCAAATTACAGTTAGTTTCATCCTCCTCTTGACTAGGGCAATCTTTCTCCCCATGTCCCATCATCCCACACATGAAGCAAAAAAAGGGTAACAGTTCATACTTAAAGTCCACGGTAATAATTCGTCCATCTTTACCTCTTATTTTCTGAGTTCGACGCAAAGGTTTATTAATGTCCAACATCAATTGTACTCGTCTAAACTTACTTAGTCCAAGAGCATCTGGTTCAATAGTAATCACATGTCCCAAAGCAGTCATAATAGCACGCATGTCATTATCAGATCGACAGTTAAAAGGTAAATGATAAATACGTACCCAGAATGGTGAGAACGAGAGAGGGACTTTTTCAGGTTGTTCGTTCCCCGACAATTCATTCAAAACAAGCAGACTTTGGTCGAAACACCAGGGGCGACCCTCCAAAACTTTCTCTCGATCACGCCAATGAAAAAACTGGAATACAAATAAATTAGCCGTCACCGACTGTATCACCACTTTCCGGCTAACCTCCCATGCATGTGTCATGGTTCTCTTGAAAGCATCAGTGTTGAAAGGTCGGTTAGTAATAAGTTTCCCCACCAACATCAAAGAAACCTGTTCGTTAATTTCTTGGGGAATTGAATCCCCTAAGTCAACCACATCGTTTTCCTCATCAGATAGTTTTAATTTAGAGCATTTTTCGAGTAGATCATCAGCCATAATTGGCTGAAGCGATTCCCAAAAAGGGGGCGCCGACCTTTTTCGCGAGGGAGAAAGCGGAACCCTATCTTACGAGGGAGAGAGATAAATTTAAGGAGTTTGATTAATTAGAAATAATGAAATGAATAATAAAACAAGTAAATGATTTATTTTAAACTTTGTTAAATAAATCAAAACTAAGTGAAATCATTATTTTAATAAACATAGTTATCATATAAATCGCATTATCATAAAATAAATTTTGAGTGGAAATAATATTAAACCTTAATAAATAATAAAATAACTTTTGACAATTCGGAGTATTACAATAAATTATCAACAAGCAACATAAGCTCTCCATTCCCGAACCCCCATGATGCATCATCTTCACAGTTGTATATCACAATGCACTAGAGAATTCGCTCAGCAAGAATGGATCATCACGGGATTAATAAGGTAAAGTCATAATCAACACACACAAACAAAACACGTAATCAGCAAAGCCAGGTACTACATAATAAATAGATAAGCAATCCTAACATGATACTAATAATTAGGGGTGTTCGCGGTTTGGGTTGGTGCGGTTTGGGATGTAACCCAACCCAAACCGCAAATATACGGTTTGACATTTTTCCAACCCAAACCGCACCGCACTTTGGCCAAACCAACCCAACCAAACCGCGCAAAACGATTTGGTGCGGTTTGGTTTGCGGTTTAACCATTTTTTCCTCCGTGACATTAATTTTTTTAATCTAAGAGTAAAAAAAAATTGTTAAAAATATAAAGAGTCCAAATAATAGAAGTTGACTTCGTAATTAAAATAATAATTATTTTCAAAAGTGTCCAAGTTATTTACCTCAAACTTCTTTTTTAGTTGTATGCCACCTAGTCAATGTATTTAAAAAAATAAAAATAGATAATTTTTTTTAAAAAAAAGATCATATAAGATTGCGGTTTATGGTGCGGTTTCGGTTTACAAAAATTAAAACCCAACCCAAACCGCGAACCGCGATTTGCTTGAAATCATAACCCAAACCGCAATTTTGAAACCGCAAACCAACCCAAACCGCGAAAAAACGGTTTGGTTTGCGGTTTGGTGCGGTCCAGACCGCACTCTAAACAGCCCTACTAATAATAGTAAGCAGGGATAAATAATAACATAATAACTTGCAGATAACTTTTACTGAACTAAACTTTAACAATATTCTTATTACGTTAAATGGAATAGTCACTGGACCGAGTTGTCTAACTAAAACCAAACTTCCCTTTGGAAGATGAAATATGGGTGCGACTCCTTATTCTCATGACCTACGCTAGCTATCAAGGAATCTTTTAAATAAAAATAGGAACAGTGATCAATCTGACCCCAGAAAAAGTCATGGCACGCTCACCATGTACCCCAACTCTTGGTCCAACTTCAGACGTGCATTAGTCTAAAACTTATTACTATTCAAGTTTCACTTTACATGATTTACCGTTTATTATTTGTTATGACACACGAGCAACACAGATAATTCATAATCAAACATTCACAACTTTATTGTTATCTTAGAATTAAATAAGTGATAACAAAACTTACAACCCAAGTTTAATTCCTTCTTTAATCCAATCTTCCTTATTTGTTGAACCTAGCCAACAACCAACTTACCTTTAAAAGGAACAATATGAAAAGGGAACAACATGATTTATATAGTAGTGAAATAATAATAAAAAGGGAACGACATGATTCATATCAATAAATATATTGATTCTCCCTTATGAATTAATAAAATAAAGTTCCCAACCAACATGCTTGCATTAATCTTCCATACAAACATGATATAAATCTTATATTTAACAAGTTTGCACAAAGGCATAAAACATGCAAAATC
Source organism: Beta vulgaris subsp. vulgaris (assembly GCF_026745355.1). Taxonomy (NCBI): domain Eukaryota; kingdom Viridiplantae; phylum Streptophyta; class Magnoliopsida; order Caryophyllales; family Amaranthaceae; genus Beta; species Beta vulgaris. Next base: position 28,058,918 of record NC_079208.1, read on the forward strand.
CAACATAATAACAATCATATATGAATCACAAAGTTCCTATACATGATACTCCCTCCGTTTCATTTTAATTGTTACACTTTGATATTTTACACTATTCACAAATTTCACTTTGACCATCATTTGTGATTTCACTCCCCACCTTCTTCCATCCGGCATTCTTCGGGATTTCACTTCTGCCTTCTCCCCAAAATCTTCGCTTTAGCGATTACATACCAACCTGTGCCGCACAAACCAAACAAGCTAAAGCTTGCCTGGTTGGTAGGATCAAAGGGGTCAAAGTTCGTTAGCTGAACCAGTTGTTCCTGCTTCTACCACTCACTCGCATGCCTAAGCTCCTTAAAAGCTTCGCTTAAGCGACTACATACCTTTCGTTGCTTATCAGTGGAAGGCAGAAAGTCCGGTCTCTCTTCAATAGAGAAATTCGGAGATATCCCCTTAGGATAGGAATAGGAAGATCTATGGGCTAATCATAGGCCATTGCCTCGTCTCATACCAATTGAACTGCTTCTACCACTCACTGTCTCCTTTCGTTGCTTGAGAGTCGTAGGCAGATGTAAGTCAGTCTAAATAAGATGATACCTATTAAATAAAGGTAGAAGCTCCTACCGTCCAGGAAGGAAGAGCTAAACGGAAGCACTTCTTTTATTCCCCTTCTCTAAGGTATGTAGTCGCTTAAGCGAAGCTTTTGGAGTGGAATTATTGAGAAAGAATAGAAGGACTAGACTAGTGACAGAGAGGGGAAGGTTTAAAGGCTTTAGGCGGTAGGCTCAAATCCCTGGGATAGGTGGATATTCCTCATGCTTAACACATTACATTTCTAAGCGGAATTCTTCCTTCTATTTTCCATTCATAGATAGAATAGGGATTCTTCGTCCAAGCGCGCATTCTGTTGCCTGTGTCAGGAAGGCTGCTCTTCCCTGGCCACTTCGCCACCTTTGTTTGGTACGTAGTTTGTCAAAGAAACACTGATGAAAATATAGTCATGTGGGATCTTGTTAAATTCATCATAACATGTATTTTATTAATATGTACTTTTTATAATTTTTAAAAATACAAAACTAAAGATATATGTTCTCAAAGTTTTGCATTGGCATGCGTGAAAGTGTAACTGTGTAGATTAAATTGAAACAGAGGGAGTGGTACATAGCTTTCCTTATTAAAATCATGATACTACATTAATCAACACATAGACATGTACGTACGTTGTGTAGACAAATTGATAGGCCACTTTAACAACCTTACAAGTCGCCTAGAGAAAATTCTCTGCCTAAAACAACCAATAAAAATTTAAAATCAATACTCAAATAATTTCCATCAACTTTAAAATACTTTAAACCTCCTTTAAACATATTTAAAAGTTGTTTCCATCATTAAAACTTCAATTACTAATACTTTCTAGCATAATACTACTATACTAGTCATTAAAATCCTTAAAACTCCATTAATAATATCCTTTTTTAAAATTCCAGCAACATATAATTTATTAAAACTCCCTTTAAACATATATAAACTTATAAGTATAATCAATTCCATAGTTTATAATATAATACTATGATTTTCCAATCTTTAACACCCTCAAAATTCACTAAAATTCCAATCTAAACATAATAATTAAATTTGAATTTTTGTTTCTTCAATACATAAATTATTTAATATTAGATTCATAATCAAATCATCAAATTAAAGCTTCTAAACATAATTAAACTAAAAGCAAATCTTAAAACATAATCTTTAAATAAAACTTTAGGAGGAAAAGAAAGGTAACCAAAACCAAAACAAGGGAAAGAAAGGACAAAGAGGACGCCGACGTGAGGAGGTGGCAGCGGCGACATGAGTATACGGTCGTCGGCGGTGGTTGATTAAGGAAGGGAGGTTTCATGTGGAAGAAAAAATTATTTCTTGGAAGAGAAGAAAGAAAGAAAGAAAAAAAAAAGCGCGAGAGAGGAAGAGAGAATAGGCGTCAATTTCCAGGGGAATGAGGAGAGAGAAAATTATGTGTGGGAAAAATTTTGGGTTTAATGTATTTCTATAGGTGTTTTCCTTTGACTTTCAACTAGTCAACCTTTTAAAGAAATAAATTATTTTAAAACTAAATTTTTATTATATATATATATACGTATATAATTTTAAAATCCATAACTTTACGAGGCATTACAACTATTTATCCCTGCTTACTATTTATTAGTATCATGTTAGGATTGTTTATTTATTTATTATGTAGTACTCAGCTTTCTTGATTACGTGCTTTGTTTGTTTGTATTGATCATAGCTTTGCTTTAGTAATCCTGTGATGATCCATTCTTGGTGAACAAATTCTTTAATCTTTAGTGCATTGTCATTTACAAGTGTGAAGATGATGCATCACGGGATTCAAGGATGGAGAGCTTGTGTAGCTTGTTGATTAATTATCATACTTTAGTTGATATACTTTATATTTAGTTTGGTTAGAAGTTAACGTTAAAGTTGTTGGTTGGTTTTAAAGTTAACTTGGTTATTTATTAAATTTCAATTATAAAGTTTAGTTCTATGTTTTGCACTGCAAAATTCTGAATAAGCCGATACGTTATCACACGAGCGATAATGCTTTGATGATTCTCTAATATTTTATATATTGAAAAGGTATTTTGGAAAAGAGAGAATTATCGGGGTGTTACATAACTACATTAAAAATTTTATATTAATGTAACATATATCACTGCAAGGAGTGAAGGAAATAGGTTTTGGGCAATACAAATTTTCGTCGCCCAATAGGACAATTTCGTTGCACAAAGGTTTGGGCAACGAGATTTTTGCGCGCCAATTTCGTAGTCTAAGGCTCGACGCCCTTTCCGTTTTAGCCGTCGAATATCATGTTCGTTGCACAAACTATAGTTTGGGCGTCGAAATGCTTTCGTTGCTCATAATGCTATTTTATGCGACGAGTTTTTCGTATCTTTGCCTAAACTTGACACAGTTTTGGCAACGACAACTTAACTTTTGTTGCCCATAGTATGGAACTTTGTGCAACAATCACTATTTGTCGTCGCCCATTGTGTGTTATAACCTTACTAGAATGCTATCTTTGGCAACAACAATTTCGTTGCCCACAGTTCCTTCGGATACGAATTGCTTTACATAATTTTAAATCTCATGCTTTATTCAAATAACAATGTGTAATAACTAATTAGTTGCCCAAATATTCATATATAAGTATAAACTTATTAAAAACAAAAGTATGATATAATAAAAGAAGTTTTCATGAAATAGCAAATTGTAAACAACCGCTGGAGTACAAAATAATCTTCAAATTCAACATCCGAGTTACTTGAATATCTTACAAAATTCAAAGTATATCTAAAAAAACTAATTAGCACTACCCATAATCTACAAAGACATTCACATAATCCAAACCTTGTCATACTTCATATAGCTTTCCTTTGCTAATTTGGGAAGATAGTCATGACCCATTGCTCCTGATAAAAGCGAAAACGTTAAAATTAGGCACCCATGTGATAAGGGGGGGGGGGGTGAATGATCTTTTTACTCTTCCGTCCAAAAAAAAGCAATATGTCCATATGTGACTATCACTACTCATTCAAAACAATACAATTACTATATCATTCAAAAAGACAACAATTATTTAAGCAATGAGTTCCATAGTATTATAAAAAAAATGAGTTTCATAGTACAATTTATAGTAATCCTTCTTTCCAAAGACAGCAAATCATACCAACACTTTGTACTCTCGATCACACACATGATCCCATCTCATAAATTGATCCCTCTCCTCCTCCTCTACAAGACCAATAACCCTCATAGATCTGTCCGATCTTCTAGCTGCATCAATCATAAGCTTGAAGGGAAAAAGAAAATATAACCACGTCCAACAAACTACTCACTACAAGAATCCGTGTTTTTACCGACTACATTTACCGAAGGCTAAAAAATGCGGTTGTAAAATCATGAAATACCGACCATTTTGAGAGAAGACGCGGAATACCGACCGTTTATATTTATCACCGACCGCTACTTTTATCCGTAGGTAAATACCGGCTGTATATAATAGGCACCGACCACTTTTCCTTTCCGTAGGTAAATACCAACCGCTTTTTCGAAATTACCGACTACCTGACGGTCAGCAAAATACCACTAACCGTTTCAGAATTTTTAATGCCCACGTTTCCCCTTTTCACTCTAGTATAGTAATTAGTAATTAAAAATAACCCTAAGGTCGCCTTGGAGAAACCGACGCCTCCCTCTCTCTTCACCATTATCAGTGCTCGTCGCCGGTTATTCTTCCTCTCTACTTTGTTGCCGTCGCCGGTTTCAGGTATGTTCATAGAGGTAGCTGAATTTCGCGACATCACCGTCGTAATTCTGAATTTCTTCATCCAATTTTTATTTTTAATTCTTTATTTCAAGTGTATTATGAAGTTTTCTTGTGCACTGTAATTTCGCGACATCACCTGCAGAGCCACCGCACCATCATTCTAGTTTGTTACACAACCACCTGCTAAAACCGCCGCACCGCGCCAACCTCTTTCCTCTCTCGTGGTCTATTCTGAATTTAGTCTCTTCTTTTTTGGTTTGTTGCACTGAATTAATAGGGTGTTGTTGCCGTGATTCAGAAGGGTTTGTTGCACTGATTCAGAAGGGCGATTTAGAAGGTTTTTTGCACGACATCTCTACGCATCTAGTTTCTTTGCAATTTGTGGAGTTCTTGGTTTACTTTCACAAGTATATGTAAATAAGAATTCTGAAACAATATTAAGTTTCTACTTAAATATAAATTCTCTAAATCTCATAGAAATTCATTTCCAATTTTATATCCTGCAGCCAAATAAGTAATATTATTTTTCACTTGGTAGAAACATATATAGAATTTCCACATTATTATTGTAATTTCTGAGTGTAATGTCTCACTTTCAATCAAATGACTACAAACTGATGATTAATTAGCAGATAACTTGACACGTCATCTCCTATATACCCAAGGCAGCCAATACTTCATCTTACGTTAGTCAAAGAAACAGTTGTAGAAAGTTTGAGATCAAAACAATAACACTACAAATTTCCCACAATTTCTTGATCACCTGTCAATCTCCTAATTGCTTCTAGAAGGATCCAAATCATTAAAGAAGATTATAAGCATTATTTAAAGCATATGATATCTTCCTTCTTAATCTAAACATGAGCCTTTATATATAGACGTGACATTTATGTTTACACCCACCATCACACTAAAACCAAGAATTGCACACCTTATACATACTCTCATAGTCTAATTGCTCCTATTTACACCCAGCATGCGTGATCATGTGTATTTCATTCTGATCTTAGCTTGCTGAGTGAAATTGCATTTCTAAACGAAAAGAGAAACTTGGGTGTTATGATGTATCTCTCCTTTTCATATTTGTATTGGGATTTTCTAGAACTTGAAGAAATTTGTCATAATTAAGCTTAGTTTCTTTCCTTATAAGCACCAATGATCTAGTTATAGCCCTTTTAATCTGTTTTTATTTGGTGGAGTGTAATTGCAATTTTTTCTGACAATATAATGCTGCAGACAAGAGTAAGAAGAGCTGGTGTTGCTGTTGTTACGGCCAAATTTGATTTGAAGCCCCCACCTTATGCATTTGTAAGGATCAAGTAACTTTGCAGCTTCTTTTTCAAATTTATTGCTTATCTCTATAATCTTGTTTCAACTTGATGTATGACTGGAAAATTTCTGAACTGAATTCTTAGTAATCTTTCGGTCCATTATATTGGAACTGTGTGTATGTGTGTAGCTCAATCAAGATGACGTGGTATTGTCGCTTTTAAACTTTTAACATGGAACTTAAGACCTACCTGTTTTGCAACCTTTTAGTACTTTCACAATTCTTTCACAGTTAGGTCCTCAAGTTCCGATTTCATCAAATCACCTTGGTCCGACTCTTCTTGAACCAATATCTGTTGCAACCTCTTGATACCTTCACATGTCTTGTCCACTAATTCTGATGCCACCTAGTAAGGTTTCTGAACCTACTTCTTACTTGGTACCTTCAATAGAAGTCACTTTTTTAATGTTTCATGCTACTTCATCATTGGATTTAATTCTATTGAGCTTGCACTTTTATATGATCATGATTCTTAATAGGGGTTGGATTTATTATAGAACGTTTTTGTTCCACATATATTCTTGATGTGCTCCTTTTCAGCACCCTAGGTTTTACATGTTATGAAATATCGGCATTAAGTTTCCAATGCCTTGAATGTCAACACTGGATTTTTCTTACCCCCTTCCTTTTTTTTATCAACTCGGAGCTTAAAATATATGTGACCATCAGTGAAAAGATAATGATCTACTAACATGTTTAATATCCGGAAAATCTCAGGTTTCGCTCTACAAACGGTCCTTTCTGGGTCAAGACAACTTTATTTTGCACTTTGCAGGTATATATATATATATATATATATATATATATATATATATATATATATATATATATATATATATAATAATATATGTATGTATATATATATATATATATATGTATGTATATATATATATATATGTATATATGTATGTATATATATATATATATATGTATGTATATCTATATGTATGTATATATATATGTATGTATATCTATATGTATGTATATATAATGATATACATACATATATATAATACATATACATATATATATATATGTATATATATATATATATATATGTATATATACAATATATATATATATGTATATAATAATATATGTATATATATATATATATTATAATATATGTATATATATATATATATGTATATATATATATATATGTATATATATACATATGTATATATATATATATATATATATATATATATATATTCATTTTTTTTGTAGTATAAATTTAAACAAAATTTTGTCTATTTTTTCCTGAAAATATTATTTATGCATATTAAATTATCTATTTGATGTAGGATGATTATAATAAGAAATTGGATGATTATAGAGAGAAGGGAGTCAACAAAGATCCCAATGAAGTGTACTTTGAGACAGTGGGTGGGCGGATCGAAATTTCTTTGTAATACTTAGCCTTGTAGTCTTTTATTAGTATATTATATATTTTGAGAAAAATGATGTTTAATTTTGGTTGTTGGAATTACTATTAGATCTATATTTTGGGGAATATGATGTTTAATATATGTTGTAACAATCCTATTATTTTGATATAAAATGGAGGATTAGTTTATATTGTGGTAAAAATAATGTTTTTTTTAAGAAAATAATAGCAAATTACCGACCAAATAACGGTAGGCTTGCCCATCTAAATACGTTGTCCAACCTAACAAAAATAGTAGGTAAAATATGAAAAACGGTTGGTAACTACCGACCGCCACACAACCGGTAGGTAAATACCAACATATTGCTTGTAGGTGATTACCTACCGCTTTTACCAACCGCCTAGCAGTAGGTAATTACCTACTACAACAGAACGGTCGGTAAAATCCCAAAAGCGGTAGGTGAAATTTTACCGTCCGCCTTTCAGTTGGTGATCTGAAATTACCAACCAACATTAAACCAACCGTTATTCAGCGACCGTTCAACGGTCGATAATATTTTTACCGTCCGTTTTTCATGTTTTACCGACCGGTTTAGGCGGTCGGTAAAAACACGGATTCTTGTCATACTTCTTATAGCTTTCCTTTACTAATTTGGGAAGATAGTCATGACCCATTGCTCCTGATAAAAGCGAAAACGTTAAAATTAGGCACCCATGTGATAAAGGGGGGGGGGTGTAAATGATCTTTTTACTCTTCCATCCAAAAAAAAGCAATATGTCCATATGCGACCATCACTACTCATTCAAAACAATATAATTACTATATCATTAAAAAAGACAGCAATTATTTAAGCAATGAGTTCCATAGTATTATAAAAAAAATGAGTTTCATAGTACAACTTATAGTAATCCTTCTTTCCAAAGACAGCAACATCATACCAACACTTTGCACTCTCGATCAACACACATGATCCCATCTTATAAATTGATCCCTCTCCTCCTCCTCTATACGACCAATAACCCTCATAGATCTGTCCGATCTTCTAGCTGCGTCCATCATAAGCTTGAAGGGAAAAAGAAAATATAACCAAGTCCAACAAACTACTCCACCAGGATTAAAGTTTAAAGGCCGACCAAGGCAAGTACAAGGCAGATCATGGTTGATACACTCAACAAACCAAAAAATAACTAATCAGTGAGATGGAACTTCAAAAGGTGTATTATCATTAACAATCAAATGTAGTCAAATAACATGAATAAACAGTTAGTTCATAAAGAAAACTCCAGAATAAAAAAATTCATTTTGTTAGTGCTCGTTTTGTCGATATGTCATATTCAGTACCGCAGAATGCAACCAATCTCTAAAACTTGGTCCTCTGATTGATTCGTCCATAATAAGAGGGAGCTTACTGTTTATAATTAGTCAATATTTGTTTTTTCATATGGTTCTTGCTTCACTAGACTAGATGATCAATGCTGAAATATATGAACTTTTCGTAATGAAGTGTGGAAGATAAAATTAAACTCTGTATTGTTGCTTTCCCTTCTTTGATTTGTGTGTTCTAATACAACATCTTGAGATATTAACTTATTAGGTAATGGTGAAAACAACAAAACAAAGTTTCTCTCAAACTAATGGTGAACGTTAATGATGATATTTTCTTAGTTCACTTTTAACTCATGATGCTTATAGTTATAATTTCACTTATGTGCCTTTTTAAGAGTTATTATTTCAGCATTACTTCTAAATTGTTTTGTGGTGTTCCCGGGTAAAATTTTTCTTTGCTGGAATAATTGATAAGAAGTAAATTTTATGACTATTTAGATGTTAGTTTCTAAAATAGGAAGCCTGGTTCTTTAACATAATATGGTTTCTTTAAGATAACCTCTCATGGTTCCTCTTCATATCCAAATAATCTCTCCTAAACAAAAATGAAACGACATCCATATCCACGTGGGCTAAAGAAACAAGAGCTTATGTTTTTTTTCTCCACACTTCTCTACTTGATACATTTTAATTGATGTAAGATTTTTTTTAAATTAATGATTTAATGTTCGAATCTTGCTAGCTGCCATCAACTTAGTAAACTACTTTTGGTTTATGAGGTTTCATCGGTGTTGTTGATAATTAGTTGTTTTCAGGAAGAGCTAGATGACATCATATGATATGGCCATATACCAATTCTAAACTCTCCTTATTCCTAAACCTCATTGTTCCTTTGGAGAAAACACCTTCTCTCAGTAGCCAAGTTTAAAGTTGTAATATATACCAGCAACAAAAATGCTCTATAGACATGTTCAACACAAATTTAGGCAGAGAAATCACCTAAACTCAGTACACTAATAAGCACATAGTTGATAAGCTAAACTTACTCTCCTAGAATAAGATAAATATCTAGAAACTTCAAATTTCAATTCTAGTTTCTCATTATCTCCAAAAAGAATCACATTTAACAACAAAGAGCCTTTCAAATCATATTGGAACTCCTAACTACCTAAAACGCTAAGTACCCTCAGCAAAACAGAGGCTTCCATTATTTTATTGAATATTGATACCCTCCTCAACCATCCCACAACGTTAAACTATAGAATATAGCACAATAGCTGGAAGGCAGAGGCTTCCATTATCTAGGGAAAACCTTGAACCAAAGGGAAAAAGAAGGGATATGAGTGAAGGAGAAAGAAAAGCATCAAACTTGAAAAATACCAATCAAAATTTCACATTCACTCGTAACAACAAATAATCTAAGCAATTCAAGAAAAATTGACAAATTCATACCAATAATTCAAGGTAAACAACCGTTTTGTTTGACAAGAAAGGAGTTTGATTCGTGAGTTAGGGCAAATAATAAAATATACCAACCTTGCAGCCGAACTTGCCGCTAGCCTCGCCGCTTACCTCCAGCTGCCACCCACCTCACCGCCTGCCGTAATAAAAAAAGTTAGGGCAGAGTAGAAACTCATTACTCAATAATCGAATTTTCCATAAATCGAATGTTTCATCATAACCTGAGAAACGTCACCTGAGTAAAAACGTCACAATGTCGTCGAAAGTGCCAAGCAGTCACCGGAAAAAAAGAAAAAGATGAGGGCGGACCGGAGAGGGTGTGAGTTGAGGAGGAGATGAGCAGTTGAAGTTTTTTTTTTTTGACAGGATGAGCAGTTGGAGTCTTGAAGGAGTGATGTACTTGATATTTTGGGAGAATATTAGGGTGCGTTTCTTTTCCGCTATTTTCTTTTGGGTTTGGGCGACGAGACATAGTTTGAATTGGGCTATTTACTGCACAAGGGTAACATAATATATAGTTTCGTCGCCTAATTAAGATAATGGGCAACCCAAAATATATATCGTTGCCTAAATATGAATATGGGCAACAACAACGATTTTTGTCGCCCATAATTTACGCTATGGGCAACAAAATCAGCTTATCGCCCTTGTTTTCAACAATGGGCCACGACATTCCTTTTTGTCGTCCTTAAGTTTCAATTCCGTCGCCCAATATGAAAGGAGTTTGATTTGTGAGTCAGGGCAAATAATAAAACATACCAACCTTGCAGCCGAACTTGCCGCTAGCCTCGCCGCTGACCTCCAGCCGCCACCCACCTCACCACCTGCCGTAATTAAAAAAAGTTAGGGCAGAGTAGAAACTCATTACTTAATAATAGAATTTTCCATAAATCAAATTTTTCATCATAACCTGAGTAGAAACGTCACGATGTCGTCGGAAGTGTCAACCAGTCACTAAAAAAAAAGAAAAAGATGAGAGTTGAGGAGGAGATGAGCAGTTGAAGTTTTTTTTATTTGACAGGATGCGCAGTTGAAGTCTTGAAGGAGTGAAATACTTGATATTTTGGGAGAATATTAGGGTGCGTTTCTTTTCCGCTATTTTCTTTTGGGTTTGGGCAACGAGACATAGTTTGAATTGGGGTATTTACTACACAAGGGCAACAATATATATAGTTTCGCCGCCCAATTAAGATAATGGGCAACCCAAAACATATCTCGTTGCCTAAATATGAGTGTGGGCAACAACAACGATTTTTGTCGCCCATAATTTACGCTATGGGCTACAAAATCAGCTCATCGCCCTTGTTTTCAACAATGGGCCACGACATTCCTTTTTGTCGCCCTTAAGTTTCAATTCCGTCGCCCAATATGAAAGGAGTTTGATTTGTTAGTTAGGGCAAATAATAAAATATACCAACCTTGCGGCCGAACTTGCCGCTAGCCTCGCCGCTGACCTCCAGCCGCCACCCACCTCACCACCTGCCGTAATTAAAAAAAGTTAGGGGCAGAGTAGAAACTCATTACTCAATAATCGAATTTCCATAAATCGAATTTTTCATCATAACCTGAGAAACGTCACCTCAGTAGAAACGTCACGATGTCATCGGAAGTGCCAACAAGTCATCGGAAAAAAAGAAAAAGATGAGGGCGGACCGGAGAGGGTGTGAGTTGAGATGGAGATGCGCAGTTGAAGTTTTTTTGACAGGATGAGCAGTTGGAGTCTTGAAGGAGTGAAATACTTGATATTTTGGGAGAATGTTAGGGTGCGTTTCTTTTCCGCTATTTTCTTTTGGGTTTGGGCAACGAGACATAGTTTGAATTGGGGTATTTACTACACAAGGGCAACATAATATATAGTTTCGTCGCCCAATTAAGATAATGGGCAACCCAAAACATATCTCGTTGCCTAAATATGAATATGGGCAACAACAACGATTTTTGTCGCCCATAATTTACGCTATGGGCTACAAAATCAGCTCATCGCCCTTGTTTTCAACAATGGGCCATGACATTCCTTTTTGTCGCCCTTAAGTTTCAATTCCGTCGCCCAAAACCTTTTTTCTTGTAGTTTATAAAAGGAAATATATATTGACTATACTAACATATTAAAGTAACCTACTACAATTGAAACTAGTGATCCAATTAGAATTTCGTGACATTTGGCATCCTCGTTGGACGATATTTGTCGCACTCATTAAGTGTCATGTCATTTTTTTTTAAATATAAGTAGAGTTTGAAATTGTTTAAAATAGAGTATAGAAGCTAGCTCATGAGGCAAAAATATTTGGCAATCTGATTAGATGTCATTTATCGCGCTCATTAAGTGCCATCTCATTTTTTTTAATAAATAGAGTTCTAAATCGATTAAGATGCAAATAGAGTATAGGGTAAGAATAAATAGAGTTGGATTCACAATGAAAAACTCAAATATAGTAAATTAATTATAACTTTTAATATATGGTTCGTAAAATTATAATTTTTGTACCATATATTCAAAAGTATTTATAAAATACTTTAAAATAAGATCAATTTATATTATATTTAAAATTTTATATTTAAATAACATATAAAAGGAAATATTGATAAGAGGTTTTTAGTGTGTCGTTAAGACACCAAAAATCACTTTCTAAACAATATTTATAAATCCTAACAAGCAATTACTAAAAACGTAGCAAAGGCAAGTCAAGGGTCGATCTACAGGGAAAAAGGGACTAATTAAAGTCTATCAAGTCTAGACTACCTAATTGAAGGGTATTTGGGGTTTGAAAATTTTTGGTAACAACTATGACTAGCTAATAACAAGAACTAGCAAATAACATGAGTTTAAATATCAAATAGGAAGACACTAGAGTTAAGGTTACTAGTATGAATAAGAATGGACAATGAATGTTAATGCGATGGTGAAGTAACGGAGACGATTATGCAAGATTTAGCTTTCCTCTAAAATACTCGAGTCCTCTCTCGAATAGTCATCAAGAATAATCACTTAATCAATCAACTAAATCCTCTCGCGAGTGGTCTTTAGTCAATTGATTAAGAGATTCGATAAATTCGGAAAACTCCTAATAAAGGATCCCCTTAATTTCTACCCATTTATCTTGGCATAGAAATTAAGTTGATTCTTGAGAATGATAAAAGAGTTCAAAATCCGATTTAAGAACATTTGAATTCAAAATACCAAAGCATAAATGTGATCAATATCTATTCTAAGGTCTCAAAACACCAAGATCAATGCATAAACTTCTTTAAAACATCACAATTAATCACATCAACAAAATATTTGAAACCCTAATCCATACTTTCACCCTAACCCTAGATAAGAAACTACTCACTAATCATGGATTCTAAGCAATTAAACACAAAATTTATGACTAATCTAAGGGTAAACATGATTAAGAGATAATTAAACTAATAAAAATAACAATTATGAGACTATGAGAATGAAGATCTAAAAATAACTAAGAACAAGAACAAACAAGAAAAGAATGAAATAGAAAACTGAAACTTCAAATTAAATTCAATGAAAAGTACCTTGAATGTTATCGGAATCCCACAAAGTATGATTAATAAATATCAAATCTCAATAAAACTCAAGTGTTTTTCTCTCTAGTATGAACCCTATTAATCCTCTCTAAAAAAAACTCTAGAATAAAGCATAAGTCTCTATAAAAAACAAACTCCCATTTTTAATGAAGCTCGACTTTTCTTTCCGAAAACAAGGGGTGCGGGCGCACCAATATTTTGGTGTGGTCGCACCATAATCAAGTGCGGGCGGACATCACCCTTCTGCCTCAAAGTTGGGATTTCTTAGTCAATTGGTGTAGGCGCACCAATCGTTGGTGCGGACGCACCACAATTAGGTGCAGGCGCACCTTATACTTGGTGCGGCGCACCAATGTGGTATGTGTTTTGTCTTTGAACTTCTGAAGGTGCAGGCGCACCACTTGCATGTGCGGGAGCACCATTGTGTGCGGGTGTCTCCAAGCACACCTCAAGCTCCTTCGATTTCTCTAGCTCGCCCCCTTAAGCCATATCTCGCAATACTCGGCCCCGAAAAGGGTCAACTATGCAATGAAAACATGGTGAAAGCATATGTACTAGATATTCGATCAAAATAGATCGAAAATCTAGCAAAATGTCACTATGATCAATCAATGATCAAGTGAAGAAGTAGAAAGGGAAATGAGGAGAAAAAAGGGGAGAAAGGAGAATAAAGAGGACCAAAATAAACCAAAATGAGGTCATAAAGTGTGTTAGGAACGCACTTATCAAACTCCCCAAAGCTTAGCGTTTTGCTTGTCCTCAAGTAAACCAAGAGTGAGAAGGAAGGAAAGAAGAGGAGAGAGGGAGTAAAAAGAAAAAGAAATCATGCAACAAACTAACCCACATGCTCTAAACGCAAAATTACAAACAAGACATGCAAGCTAAATGAGTTCATAACAAGATTTAGGAGATCAACCAAACACAAGGGGGAAGATAATTAGAAAGCACAAGAGTGACTCTAAGGACTCGATCCGCCGATCAACCGAGTCTTTTTGAAAAAAAAAGCTTTCCAAGAGTGATTTCTCACTAATCTCCACTTCCAAGTCCCGAGTTTGACTCCTCCCTAGGGATGCTCAACCATAATAGCTCGCCTCTACCACATTTTGATAACCCTCATCATGACTTGCACAAAATCTCGCCCGCCACTACTAAATCGACCAAGTTCAATCTAGAAGTCAAAAGGGACTTTGTTAAGGTTGTAACGGGGCTAGGTTAGGGTGTGGATTATAATTTAGGAATGTGGTGCAAAAGAGGGTAAGCAGAGTACAAACTAGGGGTAAATACTCCCCCAAGCTAGACTTAACACCAATCTCAATTTAAGTCCTCACACATAACCTTGATTTTCAGTTTGACTTTTTCACCTTTTGAACTCTTTCACTTGTTGAATGTTTGTCATTTTTCTCATCAAATTGCTCTTTCTTTCTTTTATTTTAATGGAAATCCAAATGAAACACAAAGAGCTTTCTTTTTTTTATTTCTTTTGCCTTTTCTCTCGCAACTTTCTTTAGCTTTTGCAATCATACTTGCATATTAATTCACTTTCAACCAAGAGTCAATATCAAAACAACTCAACACAAACTAGACATGCACTCCACTTTGGGGAAAGTTTGGCCATGATTTATTATGAGGGTTAAGCAAAAATAGGATAGAAAGGCTCAGATGGGTTGAGAAGCGGATAATTATGCCGGTATACAAGCTTTTAGCTTTTGAGCTCCTATTTCTAGCAAAAATAAACGCCCTAAATCATTCTTCTAAAGGCTCGGTCTTATGCAATCTTGGGGAGCTAAAATGCAAGTCACAAGTTAGGCGATCAATGGTGAGGGTTCTGAATGAGTCTTATGAGGTTCTTGGCCCTCCTTCGGGATTTGTCGCACAAGGGGCAAGGCAATCCATTCATCCAACTCGCCAAATTTAAAAAAGACTCTACCAAAAGTTATCGTTCAACAGGGCTTCCAAAACTGTCAAGTCTAATGTAGGAAAGGTTTCCAATAAAGTTATGAACACTTTTAACCATAAATCATGCAAGCAACCAAGCTATCCTAAATGCAGGAAAATAAAAAGAGAGAAGAAAAGGAAAAGAATAAAAGAGGAAAATGTTTTTTTTTTATGCAAAAGAAGTTAAAACTACCAAAAAAAACTACCAAGCACATGATGTACAGGTTAAAGAGAAGAAAACAGGGGTGGGGGGAGACAAGATCAACAGATAGGATCAATCACCGAACTACACCAAAAACCAATAGAACCCCTAAATCACTAACCACTAATGACCCCAAACTCCCGAAGACATAAACATACATGCAACTCCCCCAAGCTTAAACGAAACTCCGCGCTCGGAGTTGCAAAAGGAAGGAGAGGGAGGGGGGTCATGAATAACACCTAATACCCACCATCACCCCTATCGGGAGGGGGGTTAGGAGGGAAATACCCACTGGAGTACCCGTCAGGGAAGTAAGACGGTTAGTGGGGGTAAGATCGGAAAGGAGGCTCCTCCAATGGCCCTTCACGAGGGTCGAATGTAGGAGGGTAGTGCGGATGGTTAGGGAAAGGGGGCTCGTGTCCGGAATGGACATTGGCGAGGTGAGTGCGCCAAGCCACCCTAGACACATGGTCAAGGTCGGTGCGGATACTGGCAAGGGTAGCGGTAACCGCACAGTGATTGGCCTCCTGAGAGGCCTGCATGTAGGTGATAGCCGCCATGACGGAACCCATATCGAATGATTGAGAGGATGAAGGTTCGGCCACCTCACTCTCAGGAATGCGGTGGTCGGACCTCGAAACTCTCAGTGCCCGTGGTATGCCCTCTACAGGGGTGGACTGAATGAAGGCCCGTGGTATGTCAAATTTGACACGTGCTAAATCACATTCAACCCGGCAACGGCGCCAAATTTGACACGCTCGTTGCACGTGCCAAATTAAATACCTAACTTAGCCTAATATAGGGTAAGAAAGGGTCGAATCCACAAGGAAGCAAAGATTAATCAAGGGTTGAATGTGATTTAGCGAGCTAAGCCTATTTTTGGGGTTTTTGAAATTAGTGAACAACTAAGAAATTAGGAACTAAGAAGCTAACAAATAGATTAAATAATACGAATTAAACTATATTAAAAGGACACTAGGGATAGGGGATTCACGAGCTAACAAATTATCAACCAAATCGTCAAGCCAAGGGGATTCAATAGGGTCGATTAGGGGACTCGATCACTCAAATGCTTCCCAATTACTCTCTCGAGCTAATTAGGAGGACTTAATCAACCGATTTACCTATTCTTATGGTAAAATCGGTTAATCAAGTATTTCCACAACTCATAGCGATCCAAACGAGGTCCTAGGGAGTCAAACACCTATTCTCATGGTGAAGCCAACCTATAATCTAGCTAAAGGTCTATCTAAGATTTCATTTCTCAATCCTTCACCTTAGATTTCCACAACGAGTTCAAATGGTGATCAATCAAATAAACAAGGCAATCAAATTAGTTAGACAACACAATCTCACCCAAAGTACACCTCCAAGCTTGACTTTTAAGGCCAACTCATGGTTAGCAAGGTCATCCCCTTCCCCTAGCTACTAATCTACTCACTAGCCATAGAAAGGGAAAATAAAAAGCTTGAAGCAACAATGGTGAAACAATAATGGTGAAAATCATATCTAATAAGCTAATCATCAACTAATTACTACTAATCAATACCAAAGCAAGATAAAACAAACATAAAAGCAGATAAGAGAGAAGATAGAAGAAATACTCAAAGATGGATGATATTCAAATGCAAAACTCCATTGAAATAGCTTAAATAACCCACATTCAAAAGTTTAGATATAGTTTCTCTCTCTAGGTTCTACTTCTCTCTCTAGAAACTCTCTCTCATTAGAACTAATTAATTTTTCAGGAAATTAAAACTCTCCTTGAGAATTATTACAAAATTGGTTTTATACCCCGTAGAAATAAGGGCAAAGTTGTAAAACACGAAACAAAAAGAATCGGGATCTGGGCATTGGAGCGCCCGCTCCTGGCGCCGTTGCCGGGGAAGCAACGGATTACATTGCATTGAATTGTGATTTTTGAGTCTAAGTTAACTCTATTCCCCTCCCTTTTTCCATTTTTATATTTCTTTGGTTACCGATTGGTTGCTTGCTACTTGGTGGTAAACCTTTTGTTGCTAATTCTCCCTTTAGCTTTTGTGTTTGCATGTCAAGAAGGTTACGAAGTGATCATTTGCTTCCAATCGACCACAATCTTGAGGGCACTCTACGGGAGTTGAGGAGGATTTTTCGGGAACCAAGGGTGCTAGCTACTAGTGAGGAGCAACCGGGGGAGGTATTTGAGGAAGATCAATCCAGTTCTTCTACTTCTAGTATCATGGCGGAGGGTCCACCCCCTCCAAGAGCTTTGAGGGACTATGGTCACCCCGAAGCATTTGAGCTCAAAAGTGGGATACGAAGGCCGGCAACTACCGCTAACTTTGAGTTCTCTCCACATTTGATTAGAATGATCAAGCAAGAGCCTTATGGAGGATTTTCTCATGAGTGTCCACTTGACCATTTGGCGAACTTTCTTGAGCTTTGTGCCACGGTCAAGCAAAATAATGTTAATCAAGAGTTCGTGAGACTTAATCTTTTTCACTTCTCTCTCACGGGGAAGGCCAAGAAGTGGTTACAATCTCTTCCTCCCGATTCCTTGACTACTTGGGCACAAGTGACGGCGGCTTTTGTTGATGAGTTTTATTCTCAAGAGAAGACTTCCGAGGCTAGGAGGAAGATCTCTAATTTCATACAAGATGAGGATGAGAGTTTGAATGAGGCATGGGATAGGTTCAAAGACCTCCGAAGATCGTGTCCGCACCATGGGTATAGTCAATGGATGTTGATGCAAAGCTTCTATGATGGGTTGCTTCCTATGACTAGAGCTAGTCTTGATTCCGGAGCGGGGGGTCAACTCACCAAACTACCGGTTGATAACATTGAGCCCACCATAGAGGAGGTTGTGAGGCATTACTCTTGGGGAACACAAGGTCTACAAGCAAGAAGGCTAGTGGCAAAGGGAAGTATGATGTAGATGCTATGGATCATATCCATGCCAAGCTAGACACTCTAGCTAAGAAACTCGAGAAGGTGAACTTGGCATCCCCAAGCCAACCACCTTCCCAAGCTTTCTCTTGTGAAATTTGTGGGGGTACCGATCATGCAAGCTCTTATTGTGGAGGATCTACGGAACATGTGCATGGGTTGGTGCAAGGCAAGAGGGGCCTTCAAACTTCAACAACCAAGGGAGGTGGAACAACCCCTCTCAAGGATCATGGAAACACCCTCCACCACAAAATCACAACAACTACACATCCAACTTCCGACCACCCGGTTTCAACCAACCACAACAAAGACCACCCTTTGAGCCTAACCAACCAAAGCCTTCATCACTTGAGTCTACACTTCAACTTTTCCTTGCCCAACAAACCAAGACCAATACCGATAATGATAAGAAATTTGGGGATATTCACTCTTCCTTACAACAAATGCAAGCTCACAACAAAATGATTGAGACCCAACTTGCTCAAATTGCCCAACAAGTAAGCAACACCACTTCCCCTCTACTAAATTTCCAAGCCAACCCGTGATTCACGAGCATGCCAAGGCCATTACTTTGAGATCCGGAGCAAATTATGAGGGGCCTAAGATGCCTAGTGAGGTGAATGAAAGCCCGGAAGTTGAGAAAGAGGGGAGTGAAGGTGAGGTTGAGAAGCTTCTTGAAGAGGTAATAGTAGAGGATGAAAGTGATGTTGTACCGAGTCAAGAGAAAGAAGTTCATGAGCAACGCAACGAGGCTAGTCAAGCGACACCCAAGCTTATGTGCCTCCGGTTCCTTTTCCTCAAAGGTTAGCTAAGAAACAACTCAATGACAAATTCATGAAGTTCTTGGAAGTCATGAAAGGACTTCAAGTGCATATCCCTTTCCTCCAAGCCATGTCTCAAATGCCCACTTATGCCAAGTTTCTTAAGGAGCTCCTCTCCAATAAGACCAAGCTCGAGGAAAGTGCTACTATTGCTTTGACCGCGAAGTTAGTGTGTACTTCAAAACAAGCTCCCCAAGAAGCTTGAAGATCCGGGGTCATTTTCTATTCCTTTGAAGATTGGGGACTTGGAGCCCAAGAGGGCCTTGGCGGATTTGGGGGCGAGTGGTAGTTTGATGCCCTTGTCCATAGCTAAGCAACTTAATTTTGAACTCAAGCCTACAAGGAGGGTCATTCAACTCGCCGATAGATCGGTGAAGGTTCCTATTGGAGAGTTGGAGGATGTGCCGGTCCAAGTTGGAAGGGTCTTCATCCCATGTGACTTTGTGGTTATGGAGATGGAGGAAGACTCCCAAGTCCCTCTTATACTTGGGAGGCCTTTCCTTAAAATGGTGAAACAATAATGGTGAAAATCATATCTAATAAGGTTCTTGTTGTTATGGAGATGGCTTGTGCAATGCGCCCTCTACATTCCAAAGATGTATGGCCGCCATCTTTTCGGACATGTTGGAAGATACCATTGAGGTATTCATGGATGACTTCTCCGTGGTAGGTTCATCTTTTGACGATTGTCTCAAGAACTTGAAAAATGTGCTTCAAAGATGTCAAAAGATGAATCTAGTGCTTAATTGGGAGAAATGTCACTTCATGGTTGAGGATGGCATCGTGTTGGGACACAAGATCTCCCACAAGGTAATTGAGGTAGATAGGGCCAAGACTGAGGTCATAGAGAAGTTACCCCAACCTACTACGGTGAAGGGAGTGCGTTCTTTTTTAGGTCATGCCGGTTTCTATCGCCGGTTCATAAAAGACTTCTCTAAGATTGCTAGGCCCCTATCTAGCCTCTTGCAAAAAGATAACGAGTTTGTTTTTGATGATGCTTGCATGAACGCTTTTGAGACTTTAAAGCATGCCCTTATTTCCGCCCCCATTGTGCAAGCTCCGGATTGGAGCTTGCCTTTTGAACTAATGTGTGATGCTAGTGATTATGCAGTGGGAGCCGTTTTAGGGCAACGAAAAGAGGGAAAGCTTCATGTGGTCCACTATGCGAGCAAAACACTTGATTCGGCTCAAAAGAACTACGCCACAACGGAGAAAGATTGTTAGCGGTTGTGTTTGCCTTCGATAAGTTTCGGCCTTATCTTGTGTGCTCCAAAGTGGTAGTGTACACGGACCACTCGGCAATCAAATATCTTATGTCCAAGAAAGATGCGAAGCCGCGATTGATTAGATGGATCTTGCTCCTCCAAGAATTTGATATTGAGATTAAGGACAAGAAGGGAACGGAAAACTTGGTGGCCGACCACCTTTCACAGTTACCTTTGGTTGAAGACTCCCCCTACCATGAGCTTCCCATTGATGATAGCTTAAAGGATGATATCTTATACTCCATCAAAGCTCTTTATACTCCATGCTTTGCCGACATGGCGAATTACTTGGCTTGTGGGATTATTCCTTTTGAGTTTACATATCAACAACGAAGGCGGTTTCTCCATGATTCTAAGTTTTATGCATGGGAGGACCCACTTTTGTTCAAACGGGGGGAGGATGGTTTATACCGGAGATGCCTTCCCGATGATGAGATAGCAAGTGTGATAGAGAAATGTCATTCATCCCCTTTTGGAGGACATATGGGCTCCGACAAGACCGTTGCCAAGATCTTATCATGTGGATTCACTAGTAGAAAAACAACGATCTGCGTCCCCTTATGTGCGTCGCACTGAAACGGAAACGACGCAAAAAGGTAATATGCGTCGCATGCCACACTGTGTACGACGCAAAATTTCAACAATCAAGTATCAGGGACGAAGAATATGCGTCGCACATGCCTTTGATGCGTTGCAGAAGCCTAATGTGCGTCGGATTCCCTGACTGATGCGACGCAAATCGTCTCCACCTTGAAAAAAAATTCACATTATCTGCGTCGCACGTGCCTTTCATTCGTTGCAAAATCTCAATTTGCGTCGGACCATTAAGCCCATCCGACGCAAGGTGGACCCGCTCACTTTGTTTTAACCCTAGCACCTCATAACATTGCAGCGCCTCTCTAAACATTTCACCCTCACTCTCACTCCAAAACCTAGCGCCTCTCTCTCTTCATCTTCCTCTCCCATCTCACTGTCACTCGCCCTCTCTCTCTTCATCTTCCTCTTCCATCTCAACATTGCAGCGCCTTTCTCTCTCTTCATTTTCATCATCTTCTTCGTTTTCTCTGTCGCTGAACATATCTCCCTTTCATTTCTCAGCCGCTTCTCTTCAAACTCTGTCGCTTCTCACAATTTGCATCTCTCTTCATTTCCGGCGAACGAACGACGAGGGCAACGAACGAAAAATGAAAAAAACTCCGCCGCTTCTCACTCCTTTTCGTTCGTTCTCATGCGACTTCTTAGATCTGTCATTGAAGATCTCATTTTTCATTCAATTTTGTGAACTTCATGAGTGAATAAGGTAACTTGTTTAGTTTTTCTTTTTCTTTTTTTTCGCCTGTCTTAATTTGTCGTTATTTGTCATTTTTTCCAGATCTGTTTGAAGATCTCGTTTTTTATTTTCGTCTCGACATTTCTTCGCTTTCTTCATCAACTCAACAAAAAAAGTAGACATTATTCAGTACGAATTTCCAGAAAATTTGACAAAGAACAACTGAAGAGGAGCGAGAAGATAATTGAAGAAGAAGAAAAATTTCCAGAAATTCGAATTTCTTGGCTTTTTAGATCTGATTTTGTTTTTTTAGGTTCAATTTTTTATCTTTGTTTTGTATTATTTAGATCTGACAAAGAACTAGCAAGAAGAAAAATAATTTTTTATTTTCGTTCAATTTTTAGATTCAATTTAGTTTTATGGAATCTCAAGGAAGATGAACGACGTTGAACTGTTCAAATTGTGGGTGCTTAACTGCTTGCTTATGTTTTCTAATTTTAATTATGTGTTATTTAGGGTGATAAAGATGATAATGTTTGTTTAATATAATGTACAGATGATGAAAATCAAAATCTTTTAGGTTTAATTAGAACTCTCATGGATCTACCGCTTAACTGTACTTTGAAGCTTTGAGATTGAATTTTAATTATATGAAAAAGCCCGTGAAATGGTGAATTGAATTTTTTTTTTTTGAAAAATGAACCATTTGCGTCGGATGTGGCCCAAAATCCGACGCAAATCGCACTTTTTTTTAAAAAAATATGACACATATGCGTCGCACATAGTCAAGGGTGCGACGCAGATGATTGATTTGCGTCGCACCTTTGGCTATGTGCGATGCAAATTCCCCTTCTTTGTTGGGCTGGGAAAGCCATCTGCGTCGCACCGTATACAACGTGCGACGCAAATAGCTAAACGATCTGCGTCGTTTCCGCATACGACGCAGATCGTTTCTGAGTCATTTGCGTCGAGGGCTTTGGCGTCGCACCAGAGTCCGACGCAAATAGGCGCCTCACATCCGACGCAAATTGCCTTTTCTGTACTAGTGATTGTGGTGGCCCACAATGTTCAAGGATGTTTGGAGCTTTGTTAAAGCTTGCGATCGGTGTCAAAGGGTTGGCAACATCTCAAAAAGGCATGAATTGCCCCTCACTAACATTCTAGAGTTGGAGATCTTTGATGTTTGGGGGTGGATTTCATGGGACCTTTCCCTTCTTCACTTGGTAACTCCTATATTTTAGTGGCGGTTGACTATGTCTCCAAATGGGTGGAAGCAATCGCCTCTCCCACCAACGATGCTAAGAGTAGTTACCAAGCTTTTCAAGTCCGTGATATTCCCGAGGTTTGGGGTTCCAAGGGCCGTGATTAGTGATAGGGGATCCCATTTCGTCAAAAAGAGTTTCCAAGCACTCCTCTCCAAATATGGGGTGCATCATAAAATGGGGCTCTCCTATCATCCACAATGTAGTGGCCAAACGGAAGTGTCAAATAGGGAGGTGAAGTTCATCTTGGAGAAAACCGTGAACCGATCTCGCAAGGATTGGTCATTAAAGCTCGATGATGCTCTCCTTACAAGCTTGTGTATGGCAAATCATGCCACTTGCCAGTTGAGTTAGAGCATAAAGCATATTGGGCCATCAAGCTTTTGAATTTTGATCTCAAGTCATCCGGGGAAAGAAGACTTTTGGATGTTCATGAGCTCGAAGAGTTAGGCGGGATGCCTATGAAAATGCTAGGATTTACAAGGAGAGAACTAAGGCTTGGCTGATCGAAGGATAATGAGAGAGAGTTCAAGGTAGGACGACAAGGTCCTTCTCTTCAACTCTAGGCTAAGACTCTTTCCGGGGAAACTTAAGTCTAGGTGGAGTGGACCGTTTGAGGTAAAAACGGTGTTCCCGCATGGAGCGGTAGAAGTGTGGAGTGAAGAAAAAGGGACGTTCAAAGTAAATGGGCAAAGACTCAAGGTATACCATGATGGAACCCAAATTGAGCACATTGGTCACATTGCTTTGGATGACTACCCCCTTTCCCTATGAGAATTTTAATCATAGGGAATCAAGCTAATGACTTAAAAGAAGCGCTTACGGGAGGCAACCCGGGGTCTAAGCTCTAAAAAAAATAAAAAAAAAAAGAGTGGAGTGAAAAAGATGAAAAAAATTGGCTAAGTGTTGAAGAAGGGAAGGGGAGCGAGCCAAAGAGCCAAAGAGGCCCACAAAGGGCGGGCGCTCCACATAAACAGGAGCGGGCGCTCCATCCTTCCGCAAGAATCACAAGGAAGGCAGAGAGATTGGAGCGGTGGGGACGGTCCAGGAGCGGCGCTCCGACCACGAATTTTTTTGGAGAAACAGAAAGTTGGAGCGGTGGGGAGCGATGTAAGAGCGCCCTCCAGGCTCGGAGCGGGGCTCCTTTTGCCGGCGGGCGCTCCATTGAGCCCGAACGTTTTTTTTTAGCTCCCCTTGTTTTCCATCGGGCCCTACCCTTCCTCTCACTCACATTTCCTTCTCTCTCACTCACGTTTCACTCAACCTATTTCTCTCAACCTCCATTAAAACTCCAACTTCAATCTCCATATCTCCTTCATCTCTCAATATTTTACTCACCTCCTTCACAAACCTTCATATTTTCTTCTCCTCTACACAAAAAACCCATTTCGTCAAAAGCCCCAAATTCGAAACTTCTTCATCACTTAAAAGTTGAAGTTTGGGGAAGAATTCTTGAAGAAAAAAAGGGTAAGGAGCACAATTTGAAGCTTGAAATCGCCTACATTGCTCGCAATTGGGAGTTTCTTCACCCTCTTAAAGAGGGAGGTAAAATCTTAACCCTAACCTTCATTTTTCTTCTAGATTTGGCAAAGTACATAGAATATATGATGATTGTGGTGTTTCTTGTGGGTTTAGCTGGTAAATTTAGATAGATTTTGTTTTTTATCTGATTTTTGGATTTTTTCAAATTTTTGTGTGATTTTTTTTTCGTTCTTTTTCTCTTAGTTACTTACTCCTTCATTCTTAGTTCCTTTGTTTTATATAATTTTTTTTTTATTATATAGTCTCTTTTCAATTTTCTTATTTTACTTTGATTTTTGTCTTCATCGGTGCCCTTATTTTGTGTTCACTTGTTGGGTCGAGCTCGTGTCTTTTGATTTTTAAAAAAAAACTATCACTTGGTTGAGCTATTCTCCTTAAACTCCAAGTATGTTTCGTTCGCGTAAAAAAAAGTAAAAAAGATCATGGCTCAACCTCCAAACGAACACCAAGGCACCTTCCGGCTCTTAGTTCGTCAAACCCGAACATAAACGTTGTTATGACGAACTTAAGCACCGGAAGATCAAGGCTTCCAAGTTTTTCACATCGACACCCTTGAAATCTAGGGATAAGAGTTGACGTAAGGCGTGCTTGTTTCTTTAGGCATGGAAGCTTCACACTTTTAGCGCCTTGACGTATGAGCGCCTCACATTGGAATTCTAGCCTCTCTCGAGAGACGTGAGGTTGAGGGACATGAGGGGGTATGAAATCTCCTTCCAATTGTTCAATCAACCCAATGCTCTCTTTGGGAGGCTTAATGAAATTTTCAATGTGATGCTCAAACGCCATTCGCAATCCCGAGACTTGGCAATACCCCACCTTCTATCAAAGGGACGTATTTTGGCGTGACATTGCCGGATACGCCCCTTTTGATCCGAAGACGGATATTCCTTCATATGCATTCCCCATTCTTAGATACATTCACCGCCCCTTGTTACCTCATTTACTCAAAAAAGAACCAAGTAAGGTAGCATCGGAGGAGTGAGTGCACTCTAATTGCCTCCATCACCCTGACGAAAGTGGGGGAAGCTGAATTTCGGATTTCTATTTCTCCAACGGTGTCTTGCTATACCCGTGGGGAATTATTCAAATCCGATATTCATGTGGGGGATGATTACTATCATTGCCTCGCTCTTGGGTTTTGGGGAGCAACTCTCTTTGTTGACTCCAGTTGATGACAACCCCTTTCTTGATTTGCACTATATAGAGCCGCCGGGTGGATCGACTTTACCCCCGATCCCGAGCGGTTTGTTTGGAAGGTAAGGGGTCGTCATCACTGTTACTCCCAAACCGCAGGTGACCACCTTTGATCGCGAGGGGGAGGATGGTGAGATTCTTCTCATCCCTTTTGAGCCCCGTCGCGGACGCCCAGCCCGCACGCGGCAACTTAGCTCCTCCTCCCCATCAAGAGGAGCCGAGTTCCAGCCGGCGTGCCTAGTGTCATCCTGCTCTTTTGACTATGAGGGGGCCTACCACAGTCTTGCTCTCAACCAGGAGTATGATGAATAGATCCAAGGCATGCGAGAAGACTTGAGTGGTATGATGGTACAAATGATGTATGTACCATCACCATGTGCAGAGTGGAAATGTTGACCCTTATGTCAACTTTCCAAATTGGCCTCCCTCAACATGGGCCAATACCGGGATGGAATGAACGCCAACCCACGTACCCGTATTGGCCCCACGCGCCCACCCTATGATTGGCAGCACCCGGGGGTTCCAACCCCATGGGTGATCCCGCCTATCCCCACCCCTACGGCGCTTGGCCGCCGGGCACACGGGCGGTTGGGAGCCTCATGGCCCCCCTCCGGAAGCCGGTCCATCTCACATGGACGAGGACTAGTTCCTTTTGCCCCGCTCCCCCTTTATTTTTGAATGATTGCACCGAGGACGGTGCCTTAATTGTTTGGGGGTGTTTAATTTGATTATGCTCGCGAGGTGTGGCTTCTTTTTAAGGGTTTGGGGTGTCTTTTTGGGTGCGCGTCTTAGAGAGGATGCATTGCTAGGTCGGGTTTACGAGGCATGATAGGAGAGTGTGCTTCAATGTTTATTGCCTTGAGGAATTCGATGAGAACGACCATGGTTGACTGATCTTCTTGTATATTACATGTATATAACTTTTTCCTTTTTCTACTCTCTTTGTTGCTTTGTACATATCTTTTTGCTTTACGTTTTTTTTTCTTTTTTTATTTTCTTCTCACTTTCTTTAGGTCTTAGACTTACATGTAGTATAGTTGCATGGCATGATAGCTTTACATGTAGCTTATAATTTGCATTAAAAAAAAAAACAAAAATAGAAAACATCAAAAAGATTTTTTTTTGCATCACCTAATTAAGGAATAACTCTATGATATGAATCTAGAGGTAAGAGGTTGGGAACTTGACTTTTGAGTAGAGGTGATTTAGCTTGAGTGTCTTATGTGCTCGTTAGGAGTATTAGGGGTGCTTTAAGCTTGGATGCCTAGGTCTTGGTACTAATAGACCCCTCGATTGTCCGAGACTCGCCTTGGTGTGAATTAATGCCACTTTTTCCCTATAAAAAGTCTTTACTCTCTCCTTTGACCTTGGATACGCCTTTTGGCTACCTTGAGAACCTTTCTAGCTCAATCAAATGGAAGGCTAGTAGCCTTAAAAAGAAAAAAAAAAAAAAAAAAGAGAGCCCTTTGGCCAATTGGATCAATAAGTGGTGCATAAGAGCCCACAAGGCTAGTAGCCTATATCATGCTTTGGCCCCTAGAGATGCTCCAATGCCTTGGGTATGAGCTACCTTACCCTCTTATCGCGTCTCTTATCGAGTGCTCGGTACCGTGCCTCAGAAACATGACTATCGAGTGAGAGGTAGACCGCGTGAGGAGGTAGTCTAGGGCCCTTGCAACAAAAAAAAGAAAAAAAAAAGAAAAAAAAAATCAAGTGAATAAATAGGCTAGCTTGGGGGATCTTGTGAGCTTGGGGGCGCGATTGGTACAAGGTTGAGCGAGTTTTTCCATTTTGTAGGGAAAGGTTTCACTTAAAATCAATCAAGGCTTGTGTGATAGTTGAGGGTCATCTAAGACAATCATTTTCTTTGCACGCTAGCTTAGACCACCTCTTTGACCCCTAACTTGTGGATAAGGAAGGACGGCTATAAGCTTCGAAAATTGGTCGAGATTTCCCTTTGCCTTGACACCTCTTATAAGACGAGGACCTTAATTTTGTGATGCCCTTTATAGTTTTCATTCATGCATTGGTTTCCTTGAGATTATTGATTGCTTGAGGACAAGCAATTGGCAAGCTTGGGGGAATTTGATAAGTGGACTTTAGGTTCACTTATTTGCATTTAGTTTAGATCATTTAGATTCATTTTAGGTCATTTAGTTTCCTTTTTCTTTCCCTTTTCCATCTTTTCTCATACTCTCATGTTTAGCATTTAGTTTTAGTTCATTTGCATACTATTAGGTTGCATATAGGTCATTTCATTTGCATGTGCATTCTGCCCCCTCCCCCCCACCTAATGTGTTCTTGGAGTGTTTTGAAGCAGAGATATGCAAGGAAGAAGCTCCAAACAGAGGAGCGGGCGCTCCTGAGGAATAGGAGCGGGCGCTCCGTCGTCGAATGAGGCTGGCAGACAGTTGGAGCGGCCCTGGAGCGGTGCAGGAGCGGTCGCTCCAAGCACTGGAGCGGGCGCTCCATATTGGCAGGAGCGGGCGCTCCAATGCCCAGATCCCGATTCTTTTTGTTTCGTGTTTTACAACTTTGCCCTTATTTCTACGGGGTATAAAACCAATTTTGTAATAATTCTCAAGGAGAGTTTTAATTTCCTGAAAAATTAATTAGTTCTAATGAGAGAGAGTTTCTAGAGAGAGAAGTAGAACCTAGAGAGAGAAACTATATCTAAACTTTTGAATGTGGGTTATTTAAGCTATTTCAATGGAGTTTTGCATTTGAATATCATCCATCTTTGAGTATTTCTTCTATCTTCTCTCTTATCTGCTTTTATGTTTGTTTTATCTTGCTTTGGTATTGATTAGTAGTAATTAGTTGATGATTAGCTTATTAGATATGATTTTCACCATTATTGTTTCACCATTGTTGCTTCAAGCTTTTTATTTATCCCTTTCTATGGCTAGTGAGTAGATTAGTAGCTAGGGGAAGGGGATGACCTTGCTAACCATGAGTTGGCCTTAAAAGTCAAGCTTGGAGGTGTACTTTGGGTGAGATTGTGTTGTCTAACTAATTTGATTGCCTTGTTTATTTGATTGATCACCATTTGAACTCGTTGTGGAAATCTAAGGTGAAGGATTGAGAAATGAAATCTTAGATAGACCTTTAGCTAGATTATAGGTTGGCTTCACCATGAGAATAGGTGTTTGACTCCCTAGGACCTCGTTTGGATCGCTATGAGTTGTGGAAATACTTGATTAACCGATTTTACCATAAAAATAGGTAAAATCGGTTGATTAAGTCCTCCTAATTAGCTCGAGAGAGTAATTGGGAAGCATTTGAGTGAACGAGTCCCCTAATCGACCCTATTGAATCCCCTTGGCTTGACGATTTGGTTGATAATTTGTTAGCTCGTGAATCCCCTATCCCTAGTGTCCTTTTAATATAGTTTAATTCGTATTGTTTAATCTATTTGTTAGCTTCTTAGTTCCTAATTTCTTAGTTGTTCACTAATTTCAAAAACCCCCAAAAATAGGCTTAGCTCGCTAAATCACATTCAACCCTTGATTAATCTTTGCTTCCTTGTGGATTCGACCCTTTCTTACCCTATATTAGGCAAAGTTAGGTATTTAATTTGGCACGTGCAACGAGCGTGTCAGCGAGCCAGGTCCTTGTCCAACCCGAGGTAAGACGCTATCCGGGTGATCATTCCACCACAAATGATCTCCCCAGATACCGTAGTCTCCCTTAAATCTCTTGCAGTCGAGTAAGGAAGAAAGAGGCAAAATTGATTCGGGCTCCAAGGTGGGCCCCGTTAGTGGCCAACCAAAGAACCAAAAGCTCTTCCTTTCTTAACTGCGCGATTTCCTATTTAGGAAAGATGGTATAAACCAACATCCTATGGAAGTAGCGGAGAGCGATATGGATAATCTCCGATGCTTTGGACGAGTTCGTCCGAAACGGAGTGGTTCCATTGGTGATCTTGGCCCACCATTCCTGTTCGTTGTACCCCTGCCAAATGGTGCCTAAAGGGGCATCACAAGGGGCCCTGGAATCCATCCCAAAGGCTTCACAAAATTCGTCAAATGAGAGTGTTCTAACTTGATTGAAAAGACAACATTCTCCCAGCTTATGTTCAACATACTCAAGAATTCAAGAGTAAGTTGATCATAAGTAGGCTCACGGACGGTGAGAAAGTTCGAAAGTCGTAGAGTATCTGCCATCTCCCTTATCATCGATTTGATGTTAAGGTTAACGCAGATAATGTAGTCATAGAACTCGTAGGACGAAGTGTGCGCTCAGAAAGTCGTGTGAAGATTTGTTTGTGAGCCGCATTGGGAAACTTCACAGGATAAATGGGTGGGGGATTAGAGCTAGAGGTTCCTTGTGAGGAGGACCCTGTCTTAGCTCTCTTAGACCGAGAGGATGATCCCTCGCCACTGTTTCTTCTCATGGTGGTAAAAAAAAAGGTTTTGTTTTTCAAACGGGGAAGAATAAGTGACGGTCCGTTTTAATAGTACAAAACAAAACTAACTCCCCACACAAAGAAACACACACAAAAGAAAATAAAATGAAAATAAAAGAAAAATTAATCCTAAAATCTACCAGCTAACAATCCCACAAGCAATAGCAACAAAGTTGCTAACAAGCAAGGACTAGAGCTACTCCAAGATTTTCACCACTCAAAGGTGCCTTTCAACATAAATTCACCAAACCAACCATAAGTTGTGCAAAGATTGTCAATAACACTTAGCAAATCATGTACAGTACTTCACAAAAATTCAAAAGAGTATGAAATTCGCACAAAGAACATGAAATCTCACTAGTTCATCACAATATCAAGCACAAAATTGAGCAAACTTCATGAATAATAAAAAATTAGAGGAAAAACAAGCATGCAATCAAAAGGAAAACACACTAGAAGTCCAAATAACAAGATTATAGATGAAAAACAAGGATTAGAAGAAGATTTACCAACATGGAGATGAAAATCCCCAAATTTGAAACCCTAGAAGACCAAACCTTGCTAAATTCCCAAATTTTGTGCTCTTGAGTGCTGTAGAAATGAAGGTGATGAAAATTCCGGTGAGAAAGTCGGTCGGAGGTCGCCGAAAAATGTGTGTGGTGGCCGGATCTAGAGAGCTTGAAGAGAGAGAAAGTGAGTGAGGGAGAGGTTTCGAAATTGTGAGAAGAAGGAAGGGTGAGGGCCGAAAAAAAAGAAAGGAAAACCGAGTTTTTGCCCAGTCGGGTTTGGTGCGGGCGCACCAAACTCTAAAAAAATTTCTTAAAAAGTTTGGTGCGGGCGCACCAGACTCTTCTGTTTTTTTTTTTTTTTCTGAATTTGTCTTTTGAAAGCTAGTGCGGGCGTACCTATAGGAGGTGCGGGAGCACCACCCCGTTTTGTTTTTTCTTCAACAATGGTTTTGAAAGAGGTGCGGGCGCACCTAAACTAGGTGCGGAGCACCACTCCCTTCTGTTTTTTTTTTCTTCGAAAATTTTTTCTTTTTTTGAAACAGGCGCGGGTCTACCGTTCTAAATTTTTGATTTTTTTTTAGAATGGTGCGGGCGCACCTCTGAGTCGTGTGGGCGCATCGTAGTCTTCTGTTTTTTCTCAGACTTCTTTTTCCAGTTTGGTGCGGGTGCACCACTAAGTGGTGCGGGCGCACTATACTCGTTTGTTTTTTCTCTACCAGCTCACTCCTTTTAACTCAAATTCTCATAAGAATCACATTTCAAAATGTAGCTCTCATGGCTAGTTGATAAATTAAAAACCTAACTAACAATCAAAAGAAAAATAAAATAAAATAAAATAAAAGGAAGAATAGAAATAGGTTGCCTCCCGTGTAGCGCTTGTTTTAAGTCATTAGCTGGACTAAAAAGGATACGTCCTTCACGAGATGCGCTTGATTGAGCGAAGGATCAAACAACCAATGGCGTGATTTTCATGATTAAGCTTCAATCTCTGAATGTTCACCCAAAATGGACCGTTGTCCCCCGAAATCTCATAAGCTCCATAGGGGGTAGTCTTAAACACTGAGAAAGGCTCCGACCACTTGGGCTTTGACTTTCCGAGGAAGAGTTTTAATCTTGAGTCAAACAACAAGACTTTTTCCCCAACCCAAAATTCTCTTTGTTGAATCCGGTGATCATGCCATTTCTTTGTTTGCTCTTTGTACAATCTTGAGCTCTCATAGGCGTCAAATCGGAGTTCCTCAAGCTCAACTAACCTTTCCTTTCGAGCGTCTCCCGCCAAGTGAAGATCCATGTTGAGCTCTTTGATAGCACACTAAGCTTTTTCTCTAGTTCAACATGCAAATGGCATGCTTTTCCATACACAAGGCGATAGGGAGTGGTGCCTATAGGTGTCTTGAAAGTCGTGCGAAGAGCCCCAAGAGCATCATCAAGCTTCAAAGACCAATCCTTTCTTATCTTATTGACCACTCTCTTAAGGACGTTCTTTAATTCTCGATTCGACACTTCAACTTGGCCTTGGGTTTGGAGGTGATAAGGAAGACTGACTTTGTCATTACCCCCTACTTCTTCAAGAGTGCTTTCAGCTTCTTCTTGGCGAAGTGTGAACCACCATCACTTATCAATACTTGGGGCACTCCAAACCGAGGGAATATGATCTTTCAGGAGCTTGGTCAAAACCTTGTGGTCATTGGTGGGGGAGGCAATGGCTTCAACCCATTTTGTCACGTAGTCGACCGCAACAAGAATGTACATATTGCCAAAAGAAGGAACAAATGGACCCATGAAGTTGACTCCCCAAACATCATGGCTCAACCTCGAGAATGTTTTGTTGAGGCATCTCATGTATTTTTGTGATGCCACCACTCCTTTGACATCTATTGTAACCCAAAACAAACTCTTGAGCATCCTTTTGCAATGATGGCCAAAACATACCACATTGAAGCACCTTAGCAACAGTTTTGCTTGCTCCAACGTGCCCTCCACATGCCAAGGTATGACAATGGTTCAAAACCGATGTCATCTCATGATTGGACACATAGCTCTCCATCGGCACACTTCTTAAACAAGAGCTAGTCATCCCAGTAGAACCTCAAAACTTCTTTGTAAAAGCGTTTTCTTTGTTGGGAGTTAAAACCATGAGGCTCAATCGCACAAGCCAAATAATTCGCATAGTCCGCGAACCATGGAATCTCATTGTTCAGACTGGCGAATAACGCTTCTTCTCTCAAATCTTCTTCAATAGAAATCTCGTCCAGATCAAAGAGCTTCTCATTAAGAGGGAGGCGAGAAAGATGGTCAGTTACCACATTTTCGTCCCCTTCTTCTCTTTCATCTCAAAATCGAACTCTTAAAGAAGCAACACCCACCTAATGAGTCGAGGCTTGGCATCTTTCTTGCTCATCAAATAACGGACCGCAGAATGATCCGTATATACAACAGCCTTATTACATGTCAAGTAAGATCGGAATTTGTCAAATGCAAAGACTACGACCAACATTTCCTTCTCCGTAGTTGCATAATTCCGTTGAGCATCATCAAAAGTCCTACTTGCATAAGCTATCACATGTAGCCTTTCTTCCTCTCGTTGCCCAAGAACAACGCCCACTGCAAAGTCACTAGCATCGCACATTAGTTCAAAAGGCAAGCTCCAATCTGGATCTTGCACAATGGGGGCAGAAATAAGGGCGTTTTTCAAAGTTTCAAAAGCCTTAATACAAGACTCATCAAACTCAAAATCGACATCTTTTTGGAGTAGATTCGTCAATGGTTTGGCTATTTGAGAAAAGTCCTTGATGAAACGCCGGTAAAAACCCGCATGTCCAAGGAAAGCACGAACTCCCGTCATCGAGTTCGGTGGCGGAAGCTTCTCAATAACCGAAACCTTTGCTGGATCCACTTCAACGCCCTTCTTCGACACTTTATGCCCAAGAAAAATGTCTTCCTCGACCATAAAGTGACACTTCTCCCAATTCAGGACGAGGTTCGTCTCTTAACACCTTTTCACAACCAATAGATACACACACGCTATTGAATCTCCCAATAACGGACAATGCCTTCCTCGACCATAAAAGACGAACCACACACGCTAAAATCGTCCATGAACACCTCAATAGAATCCTCTAGCATGTCAGAGAAGATTGTTGTCATACACCTTTGAAAAGTGGATGGGGCATTACACAAACCAAAGGGCATCCTTCGATATGCGAATGTCCCATACGGACAAGTAAAGGTGGTTTTCTCTTGGTCATCCAGATGAATGGGGATTTGAAAGAATCCGGAATAACTATCGAGAAAGCAAAAGTGTGAATGACGAGCAAGCCTCTCCAACATTTGGTCAATGAAGGGAAGGGGGAAATGGTCCTTGCGGGTGGATTTGTTCAACTTCCTGTAATCAATACAGACTCTCCACCCAGTGACAGTTCTAGTGGAGATTATTTCTCCTTTCTCATTCTCAACTATAGTCATGCCTCCCTTTTTTGGAACCACGTGAATCGGGCTCACCCACTTGCTATTTGAGATAGCGTAGATGATTCCCACGTCACGCAGTTTCATAATCTCTTTTTTCACAACCTCTTTGAGGTTGGGATTGAGCCTTCTCTGATGCTCTATGGAGGAGGCATTACTATCGATGAGATAGATACGATGCATAGCAAGAGAAGGGCTTATCCCCTTAAAGTCATCAATCGAATACCCAATGACATCTTTATATTTTTGTAGTATCTCAATCAATTTTGATATAGAGATGTCATCAAGACTCGAGTTGACAGTATCTCTTCCTTGAGATATTCATTATACGCATATATTACATTGGAACTTGTTCCTTATAGTATTTCTAGTAAGATTGTTTTATTTGGCTTTGATGTTTTTATAGAAATTTAGAATAACTTTAGCATTGTTTTCTAAATACAAAATTCAGTTTTCCAATTTCTTTAAAATATCAAAGAATCATATACTAGAAATGGTTGAAGGAACAAGTTATATGGAACAATGCATATTTGTGTCTTTGGAACTTGGTTTCTCATCTTAAGAAAAATCTATTATTTTTGGCATGTTATATCACGCTCATATTATTATTCATTTGCCAAATGATAGTTTTATTATGCATCATGAATATTTGAAATATTTCTTATGTCGGTACATGATGTTCCTTGTTAGTAGTGGTAGATATGTGCGTGCATCATGAATATGGATATTTTATGTTGCTCCTATTAACAAGAAAGGACCCAATATAGATTTGGGTACCAAAAACCAAGAAGTTGCTTATTTTGCAGGTAATGTGAAAGGAACTGACATCTCTTGATGTAGAGGTTAGTTGTTTCTAGAAAGTAGTTCTAGACATGAGTTCCTATGACTACAAAAGCTAGAAAAAGTATGTAAAAGGTGAAATATATTTCTTAGAAAATTGGGTAATAATCTTTACATACTATATATCTTGGTCATTATTATTATCAAATTTGATTTTTGATATCTCTTATAAATACATGATTGAAGAAGGTTATGAAAGAGAAGTTGTTTTATGATCGTTACATATATATGAATTATTTCAATCTAACTTCTCTTCAAGTTTTTGTGCAAGTAAAATTATATCTTGTAGGTTTGTCTACGGATATAATTAATATTGGTAAAGGAACTTATAGATGTAATAAGAGAATGATTATCAGTTCCTCTGAAAGGAACAAACTTATTGGCACAACTAAATTGATTCGAACAAACTCTAATATAATCACTTGAGTATAGTAATTAAGCAAGAATCAACAGATCTATTAACTGATGTTCATTTTCAAATAATAATAGAAGCTTAATTAAGGCTATAATTTAGGAAGGTTTTAACGAAAAAGATTTTGACTAAGTTAAATCATTTTGAAGATTTTTTTTGTTATGGAAAGATTTTAAAAAAAAAATTAAATCTTTTATATTTAAAGAAAAACCTTCTTGGATATTATTAAAAAGAACTAACATTAATTTTTTATACTTAACAATTTCCTAGAATTTAGGAAAGTAAGATATTGGATATAACACGTTCAATTAAACGTATAAAAAGTGGCGCATGATGTGCTTGTTCCTCAAGGAAAGGAACAACGTGTAAATCCATGTCCTATGATCTAATCTCATGATTAATCTAAATAACTATTATATAGGATCTTAATTAATGAAGTTCTAAGTGTCTCTGACTAAGTGATTAAGTGAGTTAAGTAATTAAAGTCTCAGTACCTTTATTCTCTTATAATAGCAGATTGTTCCTATTGCCTACTTATTCTATTTCCACCAAATTAAATGCATAAAATCAGCTTCTCAAATCAAGAAACATTGACTGATTTGAAGGAAGCGATGGTAAACTAATATTAGTGGAACTACTAAATGGTATAGAAAAATACCAATATTTGGAACAAGTTTCTAATTCTTTTGAAATTAATCTTAGTTCACTTGAACAAAGCAGAAGTTCCTCTTCATATGAGACTATATTTTTTAAGGAACTTTATTTCATTATATGCTTTAATTATATTCTCTCTTTTGACTAACCTACTAATATTAAAATGCACAAAGTATTTCTTTTTGGGTTCGCTTTATGGATTATATTTCTTAGTTTATGACAACCCAAACTGAAGGAACAAACAATATTTAGTGAGGGAACAACTCGTAAGATATAGCTCGACAACGAGTGTTCCAAGCATATGATGATAGACAAATCAACATTACTCTCGCTATATGCTTATGATGAAGGAACTGTAGCTTCAGAAACCAACGTAAAATGGTAAGACTGTTTAATTATCAAATGTTGGTAAGTTAAGTTCTTGTTTCATTGTATACATATTTATTGTCGAGTTAATGAAGCACTTTATGTTTACAGTTTTTAAAGTTCACTAACTCTGGTTGTCTTGCAATTAAATTGTGTCTTCAATAAAAGCTAGAAATGTCACACTTGAAGGGAATCAAGTAGGGAACACATACTTTGTGGATCTCAATTTGGTTCCTAACAACATGACATGACTAGTCATTATTGAGGATGGTCTACTTATATCTATCAAAATAATAACATTCTAACTTCATCATGGTTGACAAATTTAGACCAAGGAACTTGATTATAGGGTATATCTTATATCTAGTTCCTAAAGGTATACGTTTGTATATTGTGTCCATGAAGATAGTATGTGATCTTATCTTCTTTCAAAATTTGGTGTGCATCACAAATTCTTCGAACCTTTTCACATGAATTTGCGTGGCATTTTAAGTGTTTAGATTAGAATTTTGAAGGAGATTTTTCTTGTTTATAGTTATTTAAAGAACACTTGATTCTTTCCTTTAATCACAAAGTAAGTATTCCACATAATGTGAAATCATTGCTAAGAAGATTAAAAGTATAAGTGTTCATAAATTATTATATTCAAGATCTAACCATGGAACCAAGTTCCAAACAAGTTTGATGATGTATGCAGGAACAAGGAACAAGTTAGAAAAAGCAATCGATATCACTTGCTAAATCATCAACAAAGGATGATTATAAGTTGATCAACAAGACATCCTATGACATCTTCAAAGAAGAAAACATTGGTTAAAGATGAATTTTTATGTTGAACTCACAAGTTCCTGTGGAACTAGAGTTCTTGATATGAAATATGTCACTCTAAAAAGTAATAGTAGCTAGCTATATGAACGTATGGAGAAGAGCTTAAAAATGAAGATCAAGTTCAAGTTCATCAAATAAAAGTTCAACTCAATGAATATGTGTAAGCAAAGTTCCTCCCTAATCAGTAGGAACAAACAATTCCAACAATCGAGTTTCTTGATTCTAACTGGAACATAAGAAGTATACCTATGGCTCATTCACAGAGACATAGGAAAAGAAACTCTATACAGGTTAGTTGTTGAGAGAACAACTAAACAAAGGTATTGATTTTGAGGAAACTTTTATTCATATAGCTAGGTCATGAAATAATTGAATATTCTTTTTGTTGCTTACATGGAGTTTAGGTTGTTCTAAATAGATTTTCAATGTGTTCAAAATAATTCTTTTTTACTGAAATATACGAGGAACAACATCAAGTTTCTTCTTGAAAAATGATTTCAAAATTAACAATAATTTCTGTTTTCAAGAGGAATTGACTTAGTAGTTTTACATCGTAACATGGATAATATGTTTGGTACACTAACTATTTTATGCAAGAGTTTTTGCTAACCTTATACGCAAATGAGTACACGAGCATGATAAGGGAACTCAACTACTCTCTTGGAGCATAATGATATTATGACAAAAACATGTCAAGGAACTTTTGAAGAACGATGAGTATGAGTCAAGTTGGAATGGAAGTGTCCATCAGATGTGAAGACATCAAAATGATGGAACTAACAGTTCGGAATTCAAAAGTAAGTCATCAAAATCAGTCCAGTACTTGAGGTAATATTATATTCATGGTGAAATATGACTTAAGTTATGATGTTCATAATTTGTATAAGTCTTGCTTTAAAAATTATGTGAATATAATTCTTTATAATTTCACCTATTCATGGACTGTTTAGAGGAACAAGACTTAATAAAGTATGACTTGAGTTAAACATGTTCTTTTCCAAAAGTTTTGTCGAATTGGGTTCTTACACATACTAAAATTGAAGTGATTATATGCACACTAGAGTAAATATGTTACACTTAATTTTTGTGTCGTAAAGGCATATTCCCTTGCCTAAAAGTATTAGAGGTCTCATAATAGAACTGTGGATGTTGTCAAACATGAAAGTCCTAAGTTGCCAAAGATACAATGAAAGAAACCTTGTTGGAACAAGACGGTAAATTCCCTTAATATATTTCATTTCATTTAACTTTTAGAGGGAACAAACCTATTCTTAGCCAACTATCGACAGTTCACACCACATTTCTTCAAATACCCTTTGATTAATTAACTTATCATTCCATTCATATCCTGTCAATTTAAATATCCTAATTCCCATTGCTCTAAATTAAAATTCATGACTTTTTATGGTTCAATGATACATAAAGAGTGATAAATGGTAAATACATTTTGAGGGGGAAGTTAAGGAGGAAGTGAGAAGCAAGTATTTTATGTTTTATCAATTGATGCTCAAAGGATATGTCATTAGAGGAAACTACTCACATAAGTTCCTAATGATGAAGGAATGGTAATGAACTCAGGGGGAATAAGGAAGGAATCGATATATGTTTTCATTCTTGGTGGTGGATTTCAAGTTTGTGTGAGTAAGCAATTACTTCTTTGTGGTTGGTAAATGTGACATTCTAGAAAAAGTGCAACAACTTGTAGTGACACCCTTGTTTATAAAAAAATAAAAAAATAAAAAAATAAAAGGGTAAACAAGGGTGATCAAATCTTTATTATTTTCTAGAAGTTAATATGTCATATATATGGTTGTGAAGATGCTTATTCATGAATTTGATGAGAAGAGGAACAGAGCGAAAAATGGAAGAACTTGATTATAAAGATGAATTCGTTCAAGTTTTTCACTCAATGAGTTCCTCAAGGTTGATTAGTTGAGTAAAAGTGAACTTGATAGATATATATATCAAGGTGAATGTGTGTGGGGTTTGACAGAGATTTCAAAAGTGTGAGGTGAAGTGATTAACTCTAATGATTGTTGAGAACCTCTTATTATAAGTCTAAACCATAGAGCACACAATATATCTCAAGTTCCCTCTACTCAAAATTTTCCACAAATTCTTTCATATTTCTTTGAGCCGGATATTACAATGTTCTACCTCTTAATCCATTCTTGACCTTCAAAATTGATTTTTGCTTGACTTTTATTTTCTTACTTGTCAAGTTCCTTCAATGGTTTTTGAAGTTGGGTCTTTGGATTGTGAGTTGGAAATTTGTGTAGCACATGCATCCTAAGTTTGAAAACTGAGATTCTTGAGGCTTTTGGGACTAACAAGTGCTTAACCATGATGGTGGTAAGTGTAGCATATAAAATAATGTGTATATGATTTACCTAAAATAAATGTGTGTAAGATGATCCTTTTCGATAATGACAAAAGGGGAAGAATATGTATGATGCTTATGGTCAAATATAGTTAAGTCTATATTCTTCTATGATGAATGTTCTTTGTAATGTTGTTTATTATGTTGATATTCCTTCATATACATGCATGACTTGTTCATTAGGGGAATTAAAGTAACATCGTTTATTGCTTAATTTGTGATAAGCATCATTTGTTTGTCATCATCAAAAAGGGGGAAATTGTTGAGTCATGTAGTATTTTGATGATTATAACAAATGATGATTATCTAACTAACATGTGTGTTTGAGATGTGCATATTACATTAACATGAAACAAGTCATCAAAGGTTGAATATATCACATCATGAAGGTTTCCACAAGTGAAGTTCCTAAAAGAGTTCCTATAAGGAACACAAATAGAGCGGTTCCTAGGTACATCCTATGAGGAACATTGAATATGAAGTTCTGGAGCAGTTCCTGAGTGGGAGCAGCAATATAACGTTTCAGAGTTGAAACAAGAAGTTCCTGAGCAGGAACTATGAGTGCGAAGTTTCTTAAAGGAACTAGCACACTGAAGTTCCAAAGGTGGAGCTATCAACATGCGGTTCTTGAGTTGGAGCAGCATGGAGCATGAAGGCAGAAAATATGAGTTTATTTTCTAGGATTCATGTAAGTATTGGAAACATGAAAGGTAATGGAACAAGGTCTAAAGGAACTCGTAAGGTCAAAGGAACTCGTGGAACTTAGAGTCAAAAGTATTTAAGAGTCAATAAATCTGATGCATATTATTATCTTAATCTATAAGAATTTATTTAGAGTTTATTTCTTAATAAATCTCTACGTGGTTAAATATTTATAAATAATATGCGTTAGTTGTTTTAGGATAAGTTTTAGTTTTAAAATAAAAGATAAGTTTTAGTTTTAAAATAAAAGATAAGTTTTAAATAAAATAGTTTAATAAATCGTTTCTTTAGGAATCTGATTTTAATTAATTTAATTTTATCTTTTTAGTTTTTGGAATAAAAAGGCTAGATTTATAATACGTATAATGAGTATTGTTAAAGAAATTGTCTGTCTGTTCCTCTCTAAAGGAACAGACGTAGTATTCTACTAATCTAAGTTGAAGGAACTAACTATTAAAAGGAACTAGACTTAGGATGGAGCATTACAACGGTAAGTTATGTCAGTTGAGTAAAATATGCCTAGATTATAGGTAACCGTTTTATTTAAGGAAAAATCTGATTTTATGGAAAATCTTTTTTAGGAAAAGATTTTATTTTTCAAAAGATAATAAAATATTATTCGGTTTTTACGGAAGAAATTTAAAGATAATATTTTTATTAAAATAATTTAATTTCAGATTTAATAATTAATATGTTTTTAATTAAATCAGATTTTCAAATTAATGCTCAAAGTGGTTGCTAAAATTTAGGAAGCAGTACTTAATTCTCTCCCACGTTTAACAGTGATCATGGAGATCATGGGATGTGTTAAGGAACGTGTTCCTTAAGGGAAGGAACATCATGGGATAATGGTTTAACCACTAACACATGATTCATCCCACGTTCATTCTAAAAGACTGCTATAAATATACAAGTTCAATTGAGTTTCTAATTGTCTGACTAGTGTCTTTCCATAGTGTTAGACTTATGTCATTCCATAAGTTTGGCTTAAGTAATAGCGTTACAAAAGAATTATATTTTCTATTCCTTGTTTGAGTCAATTCCTTTGAGTTTCAAGTTCCTACGAGTGCCATGTTCCTTTGCAGTTATTCAGTTTCTATATACTAGAGTAAAACCAAATTATCAAGCGTCTGTATTTGAGTTTGGGATTAAAGGGTTTGAGTGAACTCTTGTAATGGGAACTTGGTAAAGGGTTTGAGTGAATTCTTGTATCAAGTTTGAGTTAGGAACTTGAGTAAGTTCTTGTTGTGTATGCGTAGACTTAGGGTGAAGTCTTTCTAGGGGTGAAGGGTTTGAGCAAACCTTTTGTAAAGAGTTGTGGGAACTCTTGAAAGACTTAGAGTTAAGTCTAGAGTATAGAGTGGAGATTGTGAGAAAGTTGGAGTTTCGAGTGGAACTTGAGTATGTAATAGGTTGAATCATAGGAGATTTCCTATTATAGTGAAGAGTTTAAATCCTGAGTAGGTCGTGGTTTTTCTTCTTGTATTGAGACAAGAAGTTTCCACGTAAAAATCTCTCTTGCAATTTCAGTTCCTTATTGCTTATGTTTTAAATTCCTCATTATTTGGGCGATTGTGAAGTAACGGAGACGATTATGCAAGGTTTAGCTTTCCTCTAAAGTACTCGAGTCCTCTCTCGAATGGTCCTCAAGAATAATCACTTAATCAATCAACTAAATCCTCTCTCGAATGGTCTTT
This sequence comes from Beta vulgaris subsp. vulgaris, assembly GCF_026745355.1. NCBI lineage: Eukaryota > Viridiplantae > Streptophyta > Magnoliopsida > Caryophyllales > Amaranthaceae > Beta > Beta vulgaris. The sequence continues at coordinate 28,100,955 of NC_079208.1, forward strand.
GGTAAATTGATTAAGAGATTCAATAAACTTGAAAAATTCCGAATAAAGGATCCCCTTAATTTCTACCCAATATCTTGGCCTAGAAATTAAGTTGATTCTTGGGGATGATAAAAGAGTTCAAAATTCGGTTTAAGAACATTTGAATTCAAAATACCAAAGCATAAATGTGATCAATATCTATCATAAGGTCTCAAAACACCAAGATCAATGCATGAACTTCTTTAAAACATCACAATCACATCAACAAAATATTTAAAAACCCTAATCCATACTTTCACCCTAAACCTAGATAAGAAACTACTCACTAATCATGGATTATAAGCAATTAAACACAAAATCTATGACTAATCTAAGGCTAAACATGATTAAGAGATAATTAATTTAATAGAAATAACAATTATGAGACTATGAGAATGAAGATCTAAAAATAACTAAGAACAAGAACAAACACGAAAAGAATGAAATAGAAAATTGAAACTTCAAATTAAATTAAACGATAAGTACCTTGAATATTATCGGAATCACAAAGTATAATTAATAAATATCAAATCTCAATAAAACTCAAGTGTTTTTCTTTTATGAACCCTAATAATCCTCTCTAAAAAAACTCTAGAATAAAGCATAAGTCCCTATAAAAAACCAAACTCTCGTTTTTAGTGAAGCTCGACTTTTCTTTCCGGAAACAAGGGGTGCGGGCGCACCAATATTTTGGTGCGGGCGCACCTCACCCTTCTGCCTCAAAGTTGGGATTTCTTCGTTAATTGGTGCGGGAACACCAATAGTTGGTGCGGGCGCACCACAATCAGGTGCGGTCGCACCACAATCAGGTGCGGGCATACCAATGGGTTACGTGTTTTGTCTCTGAACCGCTGAAGGTGCGGGCGCACCACTTGCATGTGCGGGAGTACCATTGTGTGCGGGTATCTCCAAGCGCACCTCAAGCTCCCTCGGTTTCTCTAGCTCACCCCCTTAAGCCATATCTCGCAATACTCGGCCCCGAAAAGGGTCATACATGCAATGAAAACACGAGAAAACATGGTGAAAGCATATGTACTAGAAATTCGATCAAAATAGATCGAAAATCTAGCAAAATGTCACTATGATCAATCAATGATCAAGTGAAGAAGTAGAAAGGGAAATGAGGAGAAATGAGAATAAAGAAGACCAAAATAAACCAAAAGGAGGTCATAAAGTGCATTAGGAACACAATTATCAAATATATATTGATTATACTAATGTATTAAAGTCGACTACTGTAATTGGAATTAGCTATCCAATTAGAATTTTGCGACATTTGGCTTCCTCATTGAACACCATTTGTCGCGCTCATTAAGTGCCATGTTGTATTTTTTTTGAATATAAATAGAGTTCTAAATTGATTAAAATACAAATAGATTTTAGGATAAGAATAAACAGAGTTGGGTTTACAATGAAAAAGTTAAATATAGTAAATTAATTATAACTTATTATATAATTATTAAAATTGTAATATTTGTACCATTGGAAAATATTTAAAAAGTACTTTAAAATAAGATCTATTTATAATATTTTTAAAATTTTATATTAATTTAACATATAAAAGAAAAAATATTGACTATACTAACGTCTTTAGGTAACCTACTACAAAAAAATTAGCTATTCAATCAAAATTAGGGTTAAAAGATTAAAGTAACCACTCCAATTGGAATTAGGTATTCAATTAGAATTATGGTTGTAATAAGAGCTTCAATTAGAAATAGGGTTGTTCTACAAAACTTATTCATGTTAGAATTAGAATATTCAAATTTATATATACTAGATTGTCAGTGGTCAACTTTGCACATTGCTAATGAATTATGGATAATTAGGATTTTATTTTTAATGTTTTAACATGCAAGAAGATGTAGTTGTATAGTATATCGTGAATGTGCTTTAACATTAAAAATATGTGGTTTCTACATGATAGATTGAATGTTTAAATCATGTAGCGAGTTTCTGAAT